>NC_142941.1:14276653-14289153 GCF_046866305.1 Octopus bimaculoides
TGTGTGTGTGTGTGTGTGTATGTATCAGGTCATCCCATAAGTTCTGTCCGAAGTTTGAATAAAGAAAACAAGTGATCAAATGTTATATTTAATTGAAATTTAATCATCAATGTACTTTCCCTGATTATTTATGACTTCCTTCCATCTATTTACGAGCTTTTTAATCCCATCAATATAAAACTCCTTTGGTTTCAAAGCGAAGAACTCTGAAATGTCAGTTTCGATCTCCTCCTGACTGGCGAAAGTTATGTTCCCCAAGTGATTGTGTAAACTACGAAACAAATGGCAGTCTGAAAGAGCAAGGTCGGGAGAATAAGGTGGATGAGGAATTTTTTCCCAACCAAGCCCTTCGATCTTCTGTGATCGCATTGTCCTGATGAAACATCACTCCTTTTCAATTCACTAAAGCGGGTCTTTTTTTCTTCAACGCTTGGTTCAAACGCTCTAATTGCTTTCAGACAATTCATGAAGCACCCATTTTCCACGTCCAATTGTGATTTGTCATACATACATACATACGTACACGACTATTGGAAAAGTATAAAGGGCAAATAAACTTGATAATCCTCTCTTCAGCCATTGAAACCCGACTCAAGCGTAGTTTCGGTGCATTTAAAGACCAGTATACACAGACAGGTTGTTAAAATAGATAGATAGATAAATAGATTGATTGATTGTTTGATTGACTGATTAGTCCATTTTGTAGATATATTTGGTTTTGTTTTTTTTTTTGGGGGGGGGGGGGGGTTCTAGTTCTGGGTAAAATTCTAGTGTTTGTGGTTTCGTCTTTAATACCTCACAGCACTGGTCTTGTGACAAATGGAAGAAATCACTATGTATCTTATTTCAATTCCAGTCGTCTGGCACTAGTGTGGGTTTGCAAAGCAATCTTGTTGTTACCGTTTCACTTCTACCACTGGGTGGCGCTGTTATTTCTTACCATCGCCTCCTAAATCCATCGACACGGGTTCTGTCATTTGTATCTGGTTTCTCTCTCTCTCTCTCTCTCTCTCTGTAGCGTGCGCTCACACACACGCACGCGCACGCGTTATCTGACTCTCGCTCCCGTTCTCTCCCCTTTTCCTTCCACGTATATGTTTATGTTGGTGTATGTGTGTCTGTCTGTGTACGTACGTTCATTAAGTTTTTGCGCTTCCCGTCGTCGTCGTCGTCATCGTAATAGTAATAGTAGTAGTAGTAGTAGTAGTAGTAGTAGTAGTTCATGCTGTTATTCGTGATTGTTTATTGTAGATTCCGTTGAATTTCTTATACTCATTCTTATCTTTTACGCTGCTGCTGTTGTTGTTGTTGTTGTTGTTGTTGCTGTAATTAATGTGGTTGTTTACTTTCTTCCTATTTCTTCGTCCACGTTTTTCATAACATAGCTGCTTGTCTTGTCTCAGTTGTTATTGTTGTTGTTGTGTTTGTGGTGTCATTGTAGCAGCAGCAACAGTAGTAGTAGTAGTAGTAGTAGTAGTAGTAGTAGTAGTAGTAGTAGTAGTAGTAGTAGTAGCAGCAGCAGCAATAGTAGTAGCTATTTTTCTCGTCTTTGACTAGTGTTAATATGGTTAGTCCACATTATTCCGTAAAGAGCACTGGGTCGACTTCCTGGTTTCTCCAACGCATAATATGTTCCTCCCTGGACGGCACACAGGTCCGTCGCAGGATTTACTCACTTTTCGCCAACTGAGTGGACTGGAGCAACATGAAAAGAAGTGTTTTACTCAAGAACACGATGCATCGCCCAATCCAGGAATCGAAACCACAGCCTTACGATCATGAGTCCAACACCCTCACTACTAAGCCATGTGCCCCCCACTTATTTTTATTAAAGCAGTATTTAAATAAATGTGGCCAGTTTACAATATCACAAGAGCGTCGGATCCCTCCGCCCAGCCAAAAAAAAAAAAAAAAAAAGAAAGAATCCGAGCGATATTTCTTTGGTCTCGCAACGGCGGTCTGAGTTCAAATCCCAACGACATCATCTTTAGCTTTCACCCCGACCCCCGGTCGATAAGACAATGTACAAGGTAAGTATCGGGCTCGATACTATTAAACTAACCTCTTGCCCTCGAAAACTGCTGGCCTTGCCCTTAAGCTAGAAACAATCATAGCCGTTATTCTTACAGTTGGTAGTAGTAGTAGTAGTAGTAGTAGTAGTAGTAGTAGTAGTAGTAGTAGTAGTGGTGATGGTGACGGCGGTGGTGGTGGTGGTGGTGGTGGTGTTAGCAGTAGTAGTAGTAGCAGTAGTAGTAGTGGTGATGGTGGCGGCGGTGGTGGAGGTGGTGGTGGTGGTGGTAGCAGTAGTAGTAGTAGTAGTAGTAGTAGTAGCAGTAGTAGTAGTAGTAGTTGTTGTTGTTGTTGTTATAGCTGTTGTTGCTGTGGCACTTTGTCTATTTCTTATCTCCAAACAAAAGTGAAAAAGCCTCCGTCTACAGACTACGCCAAGGCTATGGGTACCATTTAACGAAAAAGTCGCTTCTAATTACATACATACATACTTACAAGACGTACGTAAACGCAAGAACATGTATATATATATATATATATATATATATATATATATATATATATATATATATATATATATATTTTGTATGTATGTATATAATACATATATGTATATATATATATATATATATATATGCATACATACACACACACACACATATATATATTACATAAACATACGCACACTCATATATATATATTACATAAACATACGCACATACATGTATATATATATATGTGTACACTAATACATATATGCATTCACATTTATGTATATCTATACACATATACAAATATTTCTGTATATGTGTGTGTATGTCTGTAAAGAGCTGATGTATATATATGTGTATATATATATATATATATATATATGTATATATATATATATGTATATATATATATGTATATATATATATATACATATATATATATATATATATATATATATATATATATATATATATATATATATATATATATATATATGTATATATATATATATATATATATATATATATATATCACGCATGTATACTTATGTATATGCATGTATATATGCTTGTGTGCGTATACACGTAAATACGTCTGTGTGTACGTATGTGTGTGTGTGTGTGTGTGTGTGTGTGTGTGTGTGTGAGCAGGCTATTTTGTGAGAGCATGTATGTTTGTTAGTTACCAAAAGAATCCTTTTGTTTTTCATTTCCACATTCAGAGTCAATGTAGAAACGCAATAAGCAACAACAAGAACAAAATGGCAAAGACATCAAACAACAACAACAACAGCAACAACAAAAACAAAACAAGACAAAACAAAAAAACCAAGAATAGAATAAATTGAACAGAGAGCAAACGAACAAGAATAAACACCGCCATACACCCCAAATATCATCATCATCATCATCATCATCATCATCATCATCATTGCACACTTTGCGACACCCCTCCACCTCTGTGTGTGCGTGTGTGAATGTTTCTGTTTGTTAACGTAGCACGTACACATAAACATATATGTGTACCTATGTGTGTGTGCGTACATACATACATACATACATACATACATAAAGGTCTTTTTTTTACAAGATACAGTCACAATATTTGAAGAAAGATCTTCATAAAAGCAATTAACTATTTTCAAAATATCTTAGAAAAATAAAAATGACACGAAGCTTTTGAAATAAAGTTTTCGTCTTCTGTGTAAGCGCTTTCCTCGTTAATTTTTTATTTTTTCCAAACACGCGTATTATGGGCATAGAGATAACACGTGTGTCTGAAGATTTGTACTCCGAAAGCTTAATACGAAACTCTAAAATTACGAAACAATACGAAATTCCCAAAATGTATGTACCATTCTTGTTTTCTAAGATTTTTTGAAACATAGTTAATAACTGATTTTAAAAATCTTTCTTTATCTCTCTCTCTCTCTCTCTCTATATATATATATATATATATATATATATATATATATGTATATATATATATATATATACATATATATATATATATGTATGTATGTATATATATATATATATATATATATATATATATATATATATATATATATATATATGTATATATATGTATATATATGTATATATATATATATATATATGTATATATATATATATATATATATATATATATATATATATATATATATATATATATATATATATATATATATATATATATATATATACAACGAAAGTAATAGGCTTTAAGAGATAAAGTTCTGGGGTCTATTCGTTCGACTAAAACCTTGCAAGACGATGCCCCACCATGGCCACAGTCCGATGATTAGAACAGGCGAAAGAGTGTCCTTCATTGATATCTGCCCAGGTATTATACAACAACAAAAGATTTATCGTTTCCGGTTAACCACTTCACTCATTTCCTTTCGGGGTGCTAAAACAAAAAATACCCCAAAAAACGTTTTCTCATAAACAGTTGACCATCAATGTCGAGTATCTGTTTCCTGCGATTTAATTTGGTCAGTAGATTATAAGTGGTATTTATTTATTTATTTATGTTTGATATATTTAAAAAGAAAAAAACTTTTTGTCTGTCTTAATTAGCTAGATAGCCAGCTCGTTATCGAGTTAAACCCGAAATACTTCCATCCATATTTCTATCTCTTCGTCTATCTATTCATATATTCATCTGCTTGGTAAGACGTTTACTTCCCCACTCCTAACCACATAGTTCTAGGTTCAATACCATTGCGTGGCAACTTCGGTGAAGCCAAAGTTCGGTAGATGGAAACTGAAAGAAACTTGTCCTATACATATGTGTGCGTGCATACGTCCGTGCGTGCGTGTGTACGTGTGTATGTTTACGTGTGCCTGCGCGCGCGCGCGCGTGTCCGTCTGTTTGTCTTTCTTTCTGTCCTTGACGTCCCACAACCGCTTGACAACAGATGTTGTTTTTGTTTGCATCCCCGTAACTTAGCGGTTCAGCAATAGACACTCGATACAACGAAAGTAATAGGCTTTAAGAGATAAAGTTCTGGGGTCTATTCGTTCGACTAAAACCTTGCAAGACGATGCCCCACCATGGCCACAGTCCGATGATTAGAACAGGCGAAAGATAAGATAGATAGATAGATAGATAGATAGATAGATAGATAGATAGATAGATAGATAGATAGATAGATGAAAAATGTCCTGGTATATTAATAATAATAATGATAACAATAATAATAATAATAATAATAATTACTGTTTAGAAGTAACGAAGGTATCGTTTCAGATTTAAATTTTATTCTTGATTACTCGTTTATAAGCAAACTAAGAAACAATACTTTCATTTCCTGCTAATTTTTTCTATTTTTCCAATGTATGTGAATATATATATATATATATATATATATATATATATATATTGGCTAAACTGGCAATATGACCATCCCCAAGTACAACAATATATATATATATATATATATATATATATATATATATATATATATATATATATATATATGATAATAATATTAGTGATTAAAATCCAAATTTACAGGGAAAAGTTCAATTTAATTTAATTTATCAAAATTAAAATTAAATTAAATTTCACAATATATAATATATAAATATATAATTTAGAGAAAAGAAAAACATAATTATTGAATTCATCCATGAAAATCTATATGTGATTGTGGATTTTCATGGATGAATTCAATAATTGTAGTTTTTTTCTCTAAATTGTCGCGGTGGTGCATCAGCATGGCCGCAGCTCTGAGCTGAAACTTTGAAATGAAATGAAAAAAAAAAATATATATATATATATATATATATATATATATATATATATATATTTATTTGAAACAGCTGTAAAGACCTATCCACATTTATGTGAATATGTATTTGCAACATCAAATATAAATGAATCACTTGTTTGTCCATCATTTCTCTCTTTATTATTCACTCGAGTTACGTTACAACCAACTCTTATACTGTTGGACAGACACACATGACACATATGAACATATGAACATATATTTCACTACAATATATACGTTTTCACATATTAACTACGCTTGAATCAAGGTTAACAACAAAAACAACAAAAACTACAGCAACTATAATAAAGGCCAGTACAAACCTGACCTGTTAAGTGGTCATTTAGGTAGATAAATGTTATGTATATATATATATATATATATATATATATACATGCATACATACATGCGTACACGGAGAAAGAGAGGGTGAGTACATGCGTTTGTGTATGCGTGGCTGTGTTTGTGTATATGCGGGCGTGTTTCTCGAACGTATCAGGTTGACTTTTCTGTTTGGACAAGTGACATATTGTGGTGGGCGGGCGCATAGGTGGGGACGGGGTTAACAGTGACAAAATAATGTGTTTGTGTGTATGTGTGTGTGTGTGTACGTATGTATGTATCTATCTAGCTATTAGTCTATCTATTTATATACATCTATCTATCTATATATATATATATATATATAGTTCAAAAACACAATAACAAAAAAACAAAAAAACAACAAGGTGAGGACGTGATATGGATAGTATTATTGGACGCTCAGGAAAGGAAAGAGAGAGTGTATGACGTTTCGGGCGTAGCCCTTCGTCGGAAAGATGGAAAGTTCGGAGAATGGAAGAACGGAGAAAGAGGAAAATGGTACCGATGCCCACGAGGTTACATGATGAAAAGACCGGAAGAGGAGGTGGTGGGGGAAAAGTTCTTTCTAAGATGGGAGAGTGAAAAAGGGAGATGAATATCGGTGCGCGTGCGTAAGTCTGCGAGTGTGTGTGTGATAACAGAACGTGTGTGTGCGTATGTAGGTGTGTGTGTGTGTGTGTGTGTGCATGGTTTGGTGGTTTATCTGTTAGTGTGTTTGTGTGTGTGTGTGTGTGTGTATGACGTAGTGGAAGAAATTAGTAGCAGGACTGGTTAGTGGACGCTGTAGACAGTGTAGGTAGAAGGTCAACAGGTGGTTGTTTGGGTGTGTGTGTGTTCGTGTTTGTGTGGGGTTGTCGGTGTTAGGTACGTGTACGTGTGTGTGTGTATTTTGTATGTGCGTGTGTGTGTATGTGTATGTTTTCTGTGCGTGCGTGTGTGTTTGTGTGTATGTGTATGTTGTGTGTATGTGCGTTGCTGTGTACGTGTGTGTGCGTGCGTTTGCTATTGTATATGCGTGTGTTGTTTATGCCCATGTGTGTATGATTGTATGCGTGTCTGTGTGAGTGTGTAGTGTTGGTGAGAAGTGTGTGTGTATGTGGGTGTGTGCGTGTGTGTGTATATGTGTGGATGTGCGTGTGTGTGTGGGATTGTGAGTGTTAGGTACGGGTGTGTGTGTGTGTGTATGTATGTCTGTATGTGTTTCCGTGTGCGCGTGTGTGTATATTTTTTGTGCGTGCGTGTATGTGTATATTGTGTATGTTTTCGTGCGTGCGTATGTGTTATGTATATGAGTGAGTATTGTGTATGTGAGAGGTGTGTGTGCATGTGTGTATATGTGTATGTGTGCCTGTGTGTATATGTGTATGTGTGTCGTGTATGTGTGTATGTGTGTGTGTGTGTGGTTTTATGTATGTGAGGGGTGTGTATGTGTATGTTTATGTGTGTGCGTGCGTATGTGTGCCAGGTATGTGTGTTATTTTGTGTGTGCACTCCTGTGTGTATGTGTGTGCACTCCTGTGTGTATGTGTGTGCATGAGTATGTAGGCGTGCGCGTATATATGGGTGTGTGTGTGTATATATGTGCGTTCGGCTATGTGTGTGTGAGGGCGCGTATGTATGTTTGTCATGTATGTGGGCGGTATATATGTAAGGTGTGTGGGTATTTGTGCGTGTAGGTAGTGGTGAGATAAAAAGTAGAAGTGTGTGTGTATGTATGTGTATATATATATATATATATATATATATATATATATATATATATATATATATATATATATATATATATATATATGGGAGATTATACACACACACACATATATATATATATATATATATATATATATATATATATATATATATATATATGTATGTATATATATAAATGTGAGTGACTGCTCTTCAAATACAAACTAACCAACAAATTATTTTACATATGTATATATATAGACACATATATATTTGTGTGTGTATGTATGTATATATACTATCATATGGTTATTATTATCATTATTATTATTATTATTATTATTATTATTATTATTATTATTATTATTATTAATATTATTGCATCATATGTGTATGTCTGTATATATATATATATATATATATATATATATATATATATATATATATATATACAAATAGATAGATGCAAATATACATACATACATACATACATACATACATACATACATACACACATACATACAATGGCGTCAACGATCAGCCAACTACAATAACAATGTCAAACTATCCAGACCTCGTCTTCATCCCCCTTTCTCCTTTCTCTCTACTTCAATAACGAGAAAATGAAAAAACAAAAAAAAAATGAAAAGATCAACATAAAACCACCTGAACAATGATACAAAACAAAACAGAAAAATACCATGTCTTCATTCGCGACTGCCTTGTCATATAAGTAAAAAGCTTGCTTTATCTGCACGTTTGTTTGCAAAGGAATGAATACGTAAATTTTTCCATTTGCAATGTCGTTATGTAAATCTTAGACAATTCCATTATCTGTTATTCAATCGTTTATATTTATTGCCTGTAGTCTATACGTGTGTGTGTGTTTTAATAGTAAATGCTAAATGTAATCTTTAAGCGTTTAGTTTTGAATTCAATTTACTTACGGTCGCTTGTTTGTCTTTGTCTCGTGTGTGTGTGTGTTTGTGTGTGTGTGTGTGTGTGTGTGTGTGTGTGTGTGTGTGTGTGTGTGTGTGTGTGTTTGTACGTGCGTGTTTTGTATTTAGCAGTAAAACATAACGAAAGCATTATTGTCGAAGGATCACGCGTACTAACCGATTATGAATATGTGTATATATGTATAAATAAATATATGTACATAGTCATATACGTATACATATAAGTAGATATATATATGTATATGTATATATATATATATATATATATATATATATACACACACATATATATATATATATATATATATATATATATATATATATATATATATATATATATATGTACGCATGTATGTATATGTATATATGTGTGTGAACATATCTATAGTATAATTGATTGTTTAGTACATAATTGGAGAACTGTCTCTCTCTCTCTCTTTCTCTCACATTTCACTCTTACCACATTTCCACACACACACATATACACATACACATGCACACATACATACGCGCGCGCGCGCACACGCATACACAAATCATAATGTGAAAATGCGTAATAGTTCACATATAGACAGGTAAATCGGAAATAAGGTAGGAATAAAGCCCATAGTGTTGATGTGATTTAGACAGGAAAATAGATAGTGGTGCCACAGGTGGAAAAAAAAACAGACCTTGGAACTGAGGGGAAAGTAGTGTGTAGGGAGTACTTAACAGCTGTTTCTAGAATAATTACATGATTGGTCCAGATCTTCGCTCTCTTCCCTTATTTCCCTTTTCAAGTGAAACTTGAAGAAGTTGGTCAGGGATTGACCAAAGAGAACGTAGTTGTTTTCAGCCCCTTTAATCTTGTCCACCATACAACATCTTTCGCCATGGCCACCAGGCATATAAAGACAGCCTGCTCTTCCCGGTTAAAGGAAGGCGGCGGGTCGATCTTCACGATGGATTCAGTTGACAGCCGGATCCGTCCTACAAGCAGCAGCAGGTGTTTGAGAGCGGTGCCGATCACTTCCATGTGTTTATTATCCGACATCACTACGTGACATTGTCAGCATATGCCGACACGCAACTCCCGCATCCTAGGTCATGCGGGATGCCCCTCAACATCTCTAGTTTGTGTAGTAGTGGCTCAAGAGTCAGTACATACAAGAGAGGTGAGAAGGGGCAACCATGCCAGACTGAGTGCATGATGTTGAACGGTTTTGAGAGGTAACTGTTCACTCTGACCACTGAATAGATGTCGGAGCCACCAGAAAAGGGAAGGGCTAGTAATCAATCTTAACAAGTAACATTGTATCTCTCAAAGAAATTTTTAAAAAAAAGTCTAAATATAATGATCTCGAAATAGAGATAACCATGATTTAAGAAGTGAATACAGAAACAATCTCTATAGCGCTGGGGTTGATTACAAAACGGTGCTGGTAAATATATAGTCAAAAGCGTAGGACACGCATATATTCACAAGGGACATACAATCACAACAAAGCATTGTACACATGGATTGTACAGGGAGTATCTTTAAAAACAATAGGAAATACCCAAACAAAACAATGTATGGTCTCAACGCAATGAAAGAAAGCAGTAAGAAGATAACTGCTCTAGTAGTAGTAGTAGTAGTAGTAGTGGTGGTGGTGGTGGTGGTGGTGGTGGTGGTGGTGGTGGTGGTGGTGGTGGTGGTGAGGGTAGTGGTAGTAGTAGTAGTAGTAGTAGTAGTTGTGGTGGTGGTTGTTGTAGTTGTAGTGGCAGTAATAGTAGTAGTAGTAGTAGTAGTAGTAGTAGTAGTAGTAGTAGTAGTAACAGCAGCAGCAGCAGTAGTAGTAGTGTGAAGCAAATTATTAAACAGAGATGGGATTGAGAGCCACTGGAAATTAATAAGATCCAGTGTATTGGTGGAGAATGATAACCCAAGCAACAGTGAGCGTTAAATGATATGGTCCTTGGGGAATCATGAAATGGGGTTTATTTTATGTATAAATAACAGAAACCCCAGGACGTACACACACACACACACACACACACACACACACACACACATATATGTATATATATACACACATGGAAAGTAGTAATGACAAAGCACTGCACACATCATCATCTTCTACTTCTACTACTACTACTGCTACTACTACTACTGCTGCTGCTGCTGCTGCTGCTGATGATGATGATGATACCTTTATTGCCGCTGCTACTACCACCACGACCACTACCACCACTACAGTCGCAACTGCCACCCTCTCACCGCCACCACCACCACCACACCACCACCAACACAACTATTGACACTACTTATACTGCTACAACCACTACCATCACCACTGCTACTTTTACTGTTACTGTTGCTACTAATAATTGTACTATTACCGCTACAACTGCTACCAAAATTACTACTACTACTACTACTACTACTACTACTACTACTACTACTACTACTACTACTATTACAGCTACTACTGCATGTGGTAATATTAGCACTACGACTACTATCATCACTACCACTACTACTACTATTACTACTCTACTACTAAGTCTTCCTCTACTAATACTACTACCACAGTCACCACTTCCGTACCACCACTACAACTAATGCCGCTACTGCTACTACTACTGCTACTACTACTACTATTACCACTACTACTACTACTACTACTACTACTACTACTACTACTACTACTACTACTACTACTACTACTAATAATAATAATAATAATAATAATAATAATAATAATAACAACAACAACAATATTGTTACTACTACGTTGAGCACTTTCACTACATTGCTAAAAAACACGCAACCAAAAACGGAGCCCTGCACAACACCGAAATCAGACACAAGTGATTTCCATTGTGGAGCGAAACCCATAAGGGACCAGTGTACTGGGGTACAATAATAGACATAACATATAAATAGACGAATCCATACACATGGGTATATATTCATGCATGTGCAAATCCGTATGTGTGTGTGGGGGGGTTATTTATATACATTTTTTTGTCCACATAGGTTACTCTGTCTTTCTGTAGAATTCAAATTTATTACTCTTAAACAAGAATATTATCGAGAGTGACTTAGAAATTTCCCACAGTCCCACAATGGCTTAACTGGTCGATACTTCGAAGTCACTGTCAATATTCTTGTTCAAGAATGATGTCTGTGTTTAAGTGTGTGTATTTGTCTCAGTGTGTATATGTGTATAGTTTTATGTATTTGTATGTATATATATATATATATATATATATGTAAATATGCATGCAATATATTTATGTATACTCATACACATATATACGCCAATAGATGTATATATACGTGTGTATGTACATATATATATGTAAGTATATATATATATATATATATGTGTGTGTGTGTGTGTGTGTGTGTGTGTGTGTGTGTGTGTGTGTGTGTGTGTGTGTGTGTGTGCGTGTGTTTCTGTACACATATATATACTAATATATGCACATGCATGCGATTATATATAAAGAAAAAGATTTTCAATTATTAATTTTACAGTAAATTGTATTAAAAATTGTATAAATATTAATTCAAAGTAGAGAAATGTCCCAAAAACCTTCAGTGGGAATCGAACCACGCATTAATCATTATCCAGACGACTGTGCTAACCTTTGCACCAAAGCGCCGTTGCTGCGAATTCAGATGCGGTGTTTAAGCCTCAGAAACTGCGACAGTTACGAATAAAAATAATACCTAGTAGTTT
>NC_142941.1:14291653-14301653 GCF_046866305.1 Octopus bimaculoides
TTCAGACCTTGTGCCTATTGTAGAAAGGATTGAGCACTGGGATCGATCTAATCGACTTATCCCCTCCCCCAATATTGCTGGCCTTGTGCTACAATTTGAAATCATTGTTATAATCGCGTCAGATTTTGCTACAAGGCCAGCAACTTTATAGGGAGGGTGGTTAATCGATATCATCGAGCCCAGTACTTTAGCTGTACTTCTTTTTATCGAATCCGGTGGAATGAAAAAAGGCGAAGGTGACCACGACTGGGTTTGAACTCAGAAGGTAAAGCGCCGGAAAAAAATTAACGCGAAGCGTTTTTGCCGCAGCTCAAGTTATTCTTCCACCTTGCATCGCCCACGTAGATTCAAGTAAATGTGTACCCCTGATCACCAAGAGAAGCCAAGACAAGTACCCTTTCTCTCACTTTTTATTTATCATTTCATCATCATTTCCATTAGGCCAGTGTTTCCAAAACATTTTGGGGGCAGATGGCCCCCTTTGGTTACCGTCTTACTCTGGTGTGCCCCCATTGCTATTCGACGTTTAATTGCTAATTTCATTGATAAAAAAATAAATAAATGCGCCCTTTTAAAGCCTAGCCAGGCACATGAGCCCGGTTTCCCGGTTTCTATGGCGTATGTGGTCCCCAGCTGGACGGGACGCCAGTCCATCGAAGCGTTACTCATTTTTGCCAGCTGAGTGGACTGGAGCAACGTGAAATGAAGTGTTTTGCTCAAGAACACAACGCGTCGCCCGGTCCAGGAATCGAAACCACAATCTTACGATCATGATACCTACACCCTAACCACTAAGCCACGCGCCTCCACAATTTCATAGATACTTCTTTCAAAATTCTTGTTTTGTTTTTCAATCATTCACTTGTGTGGGTTCACAATAGAATTCTCTGAGAGAACATGTTTCAGTGGCCAGAAACATGTTCAATTGTGCAAAACATTAGAGTAAAAAAATTAGTTGTTTCTCGCAATACGTATATATATCAACTATAAAATCTCTTCATAGACCCTTAAAATACTACTGTAGATTTCCAATTTACTATTTTGCTTGCGCGTACCCACAAAACCAACTTATATGGAACACAAGGGATCATACGGACCCTGGTTGAGAATCACTGCTATATGTGTATAGCACTCGGGCCATTGCAGCTACACTTTCCCACCATTTTTACTGTCAACCCTCATTTTCTTTTCCAAGTGGAAATTTTTTAAAAACCAGTTGACGAGGGCTTGGACGAAGAGGCAAGTATATATGTCTTTAATCCTTTCATCCACTGTGGTGGACACCACTTTCGCCGTAATCTCAATTTGTTTTTGATCTTTGTTTTGTCTTTTTTTTCTTTTCTAGGCAACTGGACAACAACCGCATCAAATGTGTCACAGAGATGTCAATACGTGGACTTGGTGACATGGAAATTCTGTGAGTTACATTTAGTTTTTGGGGGCGGTTTTTCTCTCTTTTATTATGTAATTACTACAATCTGTGGTGGTGGTGGTGGTGGTGGTGGTGGTAGCTGGTCGTCGTCTTCACCTTCATCAGGATCATTTTCACTATCGTCATCGTCGTCATCATCATCATCATCACCGTCATCATCATCATCGTCATCGTCATCATCACCACCACCTCTTCCACCAACACAAACACCAACACCATCATTTTCATCATCATCATCATCATCATCAGAAGCAGCAGCAGCATTGTCATCATCGTCATCATTACCTATCATCATCATCACTATCATCATCGTCGTCGTCATCATCATCATCACCACCACCACCACCACAATCACCACTGTCGTCAGCAAGACACTTTATTTCACATTGCTTCAGTCCACTCAGCTGGCAAAAAATGTAATTCAAAGGGCCAGCCAGCCTTGTCCCATTGTGTCAGGCTAAACCTCCCCGAGAACTACGTTAAGGGTACGCATGTCTATGGAGTTGGCTCAGTCACTTGCACGTTAATTTCACGAGCAGGCTGTTCCGTTGATCGGATCAACTGAACTCACATTATATATTATACATAATGGCGGCAAGCAGAACTGTTTGCACGCCGGACAAAATGCTTGGCGGCATTCCGTCTGTCTTTATCTTTTGTGTTCAAAATTCCGCCGGAGATGACATTTTCTTTCATCCTATCGGGGTCGAAAAAATAAATTTCAGTAGAGTACTGGGGTCCATAAATTTGACTTGTCCCTTAACCCCAAATTACTGGCCTTGTGCCAAAATCTGACACCAATATTTACAATAACATAGACACAGTTCATAATTTTCTTACATTCAAACATTCATATATAAATTCATACAATATGTACATAGATAGCCGCAGGAGTGGCTGTGTGGTAAGTAGCTTGCTTACCAACCACATGGTCCCGGGTTCAGTCCCACTGCGTGGCATCTTGGGCAAGTACCTTCTACTATCGCCTCGGGCCGACTAAAGCCTTGTGAGTGGATTTGGTAGATGGAAACTGAAAGAAGCCCGTCGTATATATGTATATGTGTGTGTGTGTGCGTGTGTGTTTGTCCCCCTAGCATTGCTTGACAACCAATGCTGGTGTGTTTTCGTCCCAGTCACTTAGCGGTTCGGCAAAAGTGACCGATAGAATAAGTACTAGGCTTACAAAGAATAAGTCCTGGGGTCGATTTGCTCGACTAAAGGCGCTGATCCAGCATGGCCGCAGTCAAATGACTGAAACAAGTAAAAGAGTAAAGGGTATATGCATAGAAATAGTCATACATATACGAACAGAGACACGCACACCCACACTCGCACGCACACACCAATGCGCAAGCGCGATATGCAGTAAGGCATGTTGTATTCACATCCGTTTAAAGTCCCTAAACCAAACATCACGAATATTTTATGTTTCTCTTAGAAATGGCATCATTTCCACTTGAGGATTGCAATTTGTTTTCTTAGCCTCACCTTTTCTTCGGGGATCCGCCGCACGTTTGTATAAATGTGTGTGTGCGTGCGTGTGTGTGTGTGTGTGTGTGTGTGTGTGTGTGTGTGTGTGTGTGTGTGTGTGTGTGTGTGTGTGTGTGTATCTATATACCTATGTGTGAATATAATGAATTTCATTCGTGCCTGAATATGTGTGTATGAATGCAAGTATGTTTGTATGTGTGTATGCATGTAGACATATGTATTTATACACATACATGCATCCACACACACTCATATATATATATATATATATATATATATATATATATATATATATACAAACACATACACACACATATATATATGCATACACAACACATATATACAACACACACATGCAAACATATATAAACATTCACGCTTGCATTTAAACACATCCATACACACGGTCTCACATACATACATACATACATACATTAGTACGCTCGCCCTATCAAATGCTTTTAACAAGCAACCTAACCTTGCACTTGTTCAAATTAAATGTTATATCACTTTTGTGATTTTAAACCACAGGGATGAGCTTGGAAGACGGATGAAGGATGGGAATAGGGTAAAAAAAAAAAAACTGAGGACATACTTTATGACGGTAACAATAAGACATTGCCACTGCTAAGGGTGAGGCTAGGAAGGTTAGGCTACTGTATCGAGTGTTTCGCGAGGCGGGTGGTTTTGAGTAATGTTAATAAGCCTCAAAGAAAACTGAAGCTAATGTTGGTGCCAACCAGTTACCGGATGCTTGTAAATAATCTAAACGTTTAGCTCTAACGTAATCAAGTTAATTAGGCATGCCTCGCTTTGTAACCACATGGTTTCAGGTTCACTTCCTCACTCTGCGCGGCACCTTGGGCAACTGTCTCTTTCTATATATATTGCGAATGGCTCAGTGGTTAGAGTGTCATGAGATTGTGAATTCGATTTCTGGACTGGGCAACGTGTTATGTTCTTGGGCAAGACACTTTATTTCCCGTTCTTCCAGTTCACTCAGCTGTAGAAATGCGTTGCGACATCACTGGTGCCAAGCTGTATCGGCCTTTGCCTTTCCCTTGTATAACATCGGTGGCAAGGAGAGAGGAGGCTGGTATGCTTGGGCGACCGCTGGTCTTCCATCAACAACCTTGTTCGGACTTGTGCTTCGGAGAGTAATTTTCTAGATGTAATCCCATAGTCATTTATGACCAAAGGGGATCTTTAACCTTTACCCTATATATATATATATATATGTGTGTGTGTGTGTGTGTGTGTGTGTGTGTGTGTGTGTGTGCGTGTGTGTGAGTGTGTGTATGTATATATATATATATATATATATATATATATATATATATATATATATATATATCGTATAAATGATCATGGGTAGGGCCAAGACAATGCGAAGTAAATGCAAGGTAAATTACAAGAAAACAAATAAGTGAATTAATATAGACTTACCTTGTGTTCAATATTTCGAGGTTATGACCCCATTTTCAAGAAATTGACGAATGTTGCCGATGTGCGTGTGTGAAGTGGACATGCGCAGAAGGGTGTGAGGGGTGTGGAGTGGACATGCGCAGAAAACAAAAACAACGCGAGGACATGGGACATGCAAAGTATTAGCAGACGCTCAGGGAAGAAAAGAAAGTTGGTTTTACGTTTCGAGCAAAGCTCTTCATCAGAAACAGGAGACGGAGGAAAGTCCAAGAGAAAAGGAAGACGGTGGAAAAATATCGCCAACGATTCGTATGTGGTTATATATATATATATATATATATATATATATATATATATATATATATATATATATATATATATATATATATATATATATATATATATATATATATATATGTATACGTAATATACATATATATATATATATATATATATATATATACATATATGCAAATATATATATATAAATGCGTATATTTATATATTACACACACACACACAGACACATATATATATATATACAGACAGACACTCACGAAAGTAACACACACACACACATATATGAATTTACACAAGCGCGCGCATATATATGCATATATATGCATATATATATATATATATATATATATATATATATATATATATATATATATATATATATATATATATATAAACACAACCACGCATATGAACATACATGTAAACAGAACCTACATAGAAGCCTCAGGCACGCACGCGCACACACATACACACACACACACACACACACACACACACACTTCCATTCATTTACACTCACATACACACACATAGATACCTGATGTCCAAAAGCTTTTAAAGGGTCACTTAAGGAAATGTCTTAACATGTCATTGCCTGGTCAGGGGTGAACTGAACTTTACATGTAACTCATGGGAAGATAAAATTTTATGATCGTTATTGATTTTTAAACTGTCACCATCACTTCCGGTGTCAGGTAATATATATATATATATATATACATATATATATATATATATATATATATATATATATATATATATATATATACGTACACGTATGGATATATATATATATATCTGTGTGTGTGTGTATGTATATATATATATATATATATATATATATATATATATATATATATATATACACATATATATATATACATGTACATATATATAAACCTATGGATGTATACATATACACACACATATATATATCCGTACGTATACAGATCTATATATCTATATATATATATATATATATATATATATACACTCACAAACACACACTCACACACATATATATTTATATATATACATTCATTTATATGTAGATATATGTGTGTGCGTGTGTGTGTGTGTGTGTGTGTGTGTGTATACGTATATAGGGAGAGAGAGACGCTGTGTTGTGTCTTTATGGGGTGTAAAGGTGCGTATGTTTTTACGTGCGTGTATGTTTCATGTGTGTGTATGTGTGTATGGGTCTGTGTATGTCTGTGTGTAGATAGAAAGGTAGATAGATATATATAGATAGGTAGAGAGATAGCTAGTACATTTATATATGTGTGTGTCTGTGTATGTGTTTAAGCGATAACTTATATACACAGAACACCTACAAAAAGGTGTATACATACGCTCTCATGCACTTGTGCATACGCATACACACTTATAGAGTGAAATAAAGAGATACAAAGATTGGATCTGGCAGACAGACAGACAGACAGATAGACAGACAGACAGGCAGGTAGGTAGGTAGGTAGGTAAGTAGGTAGGTAGGTAGGTAGGTGGGTAGGTAGGTAGGTAGGTAGGTAGGTAGGTAGGTAGGTAGGTAGGTACGTTCGTACATATATCCATACATACACACATATGCAGATAAAGGACCAGCAGACAGACAGACAGGCATGCAAACAGACAGACAGACAGACAGACAGATAGATAGATAGATAGATAGATATATATATAGATAGATAGATAGATAGATAGATAGATAGCTCACTTATTAACAGGCAGATAGATGGGTAGACAAAAGGATTGATAGATACATACATGCACACATACATACATACATACATACATGCACACACACACACACATACATACATACATACATACATACATACATACATACATACATAGGTAAGTAGGTTGGTATTATACGCACAGAGCCAGAGAAGGGGTGGGCGAGTTTGGGGTGGCGGTAACTAGCTGGTTGAGTAGCCATTCAATATGTCAAGCCATGTAGTATATGGGCGACAGCTTGTATAAATTTGCCCGCTGGAGTTGACGACTTCTTCCTGTCGTCTTTCGAAAGAATGATCTCGAATATCTGAAGGAAACGTCGACTCTTCATATCTTTCCCACAGCGTTTCATGGCCAAACACACACAAACGTCCATTTATCTAGCTGACTTCAGCTTGCCTGGCTGTCTGCCGGCCTATATAACACGCAATCAGTGTGTGTGTGTGTGTGTGTGTGTGTGTGTGTGTGTGTGTGTGTGTGTGTGTGTGTGTATGTGTGTGCATGTATACGAGTATATGTGTAGGAGTATTTGTATGTATGTATAAATATATATATATATGTGTATATGTGCGTGTTTGTATGCATATGTATGCATATCCATGCATACATGTATGTGTGGGGGAGTGCATGTATAGGTAAATGTGTGTACGTATATATATATATATATATATATATATATATATATATATATATATATATATTGCAACACTTATCTATGTGTTTGCATACATGCCATGTCATTGCATGTACAAATTTGTGTTTTGACTTAAGTACGTGAACATACATACATACATACATATATATATATGCACACATGCATATATATATTTATATGTATATATATGCATATGTATAAATATGTATATATATATACGCATACGCATATGTATATATATATATATATATATATATATATATATATACACATATATATTAATACATATGTTGTTCTGTCCACAGACAGAGACGCACGCGCGCGCGCTATGTGTGTGTCTGTATGTATGTATGTATGTATGTGTGTGTGTGTGCGCGTATATACCTTTTACTGGCCAACTACTGGAATGTTTTACGTATTTCACACGTCCGTTAATGGCTTGTAGTTGCAATTTCCTAATTAGTTGTGTCCTTTCTGATGTTACGAAGCCCAGGTTCTAAAGTTTGATGTACATGTGTGTGTGTGTGTGTGTGTGTGTGTGTGTGTGTGTGTGTGTGTGTGTGTGTGTGTGTGTGTCTGTGCATTTGTGTGTGTCTTTGTGTATTTATATACTGTACGTATGTCTTTGCGGTGTATATATATATATATATATATATATATATATATATATATATATATGTGTGTGTGTGTGTGAATCTATCTAACCAAGTATATGTGTCTGAATGTGTATTTATGTATTGTATGTATGAGTCTATCAACGCACATATTATGTATGCAGGTATGTGTATATATGTATATATGTATGTCTATATATATATATATATATATATACACACTCACATATTTAGATAGATAAATAGATAGATAGATAGATAGATAGATAGATAGATAGATAGATAGATAGATAGATAGATAGATAGATAGGTACATGTATACATACATACATGTATATATATATATATATATATATATATATATATATATATATATATGTGGTGGACTCTCCCCTCATTAGACGACGTTTGAAGGCTCGGCAATTTCTTGCTGAACAACCACACAGATGATTTGTTTATAGTAATCAAATGTTTGTGTTCACATTAGATCACTCCCTCCATCAAATCGACATTACCTGTACAGGTGCACCATGTGCCAAATGTCAGATGATGAAATGATGGCAGAGCAACGTGAAATGAAGTGCCTTGCTCAAGAACACAACGCAACTCCCGTTCTGGGAATCAAACGCACGGTCTCGCAATGGTGTGAGTGCAACACGCTAACCACTAAGCCATGAGCCTTCACATGCATACATGCAGATATATATATATATATACATATATATATATATATATATATATATATATATATATATATATATATATATATATATATATATATATATATATATATATATACAGGGAGAGAAAGAGAGAGAGAGAGAGAGAGAGAGGTGGGGCAAATATGTGGATAAACAAATTACATATGCTACGTATAACAGTTTGGATATGAAATACAAAATATGTATATATGTATACATGCAACACGAGAGAATGCAAAAAGTGAAGACTTTTAGATGGTGAATATTTAAATGCTAATATACAGGTGTTTATATTAATAGATCCAACTTACACAGAATTCAAACGACAGAGAAAATTAAAGGGGTGGAAGAAAGGTGTTTTAAGTCCAACAGCTGTTTCCGGGGGCTCGTAGACCTATAATAATGTTAGTAGATGTAGTTCATCATAATATGCGCTTGTAATGGAAGCAATCAACATTGGATAAATCGAGCCTCCGTCATCAGGGTAGATAAGATCTTACATTTCAGATCTTAATGCAGAAAATTTCAAAGGTGAAATTTTTTCTCTGTCATTTGTACTCCGTGTAAGTTGGATGTATCAATATATATATATATATATATATATATATATGTGTGTGTGTGTGTGTGTGTGTGTGTGTGTGTGTGTGTGTGTGTATATAATATTAGGGATAAAATCCAAAATTACAGGTAAAAACTCAATTAAAATCAATTTATTAAAAATTAAAATTAAATTAAGTTTCACAGAGTAAAATATATATAAATATATAGTTTTAGGGAAAAGAACCAAGGTTCATGAACTCATCGATGAAAATCCACTGTCACATATAGAAAAATTAATATTTAAAAGCACAATAAATGAGTATAATATAATAAAATTAGTTATGAAACACGTGTAGTCATTTATTGTGCTTTTAATTATTAATTTTTCTATATGTGACAGTGGATTTTCATCGATGAGTTCATGAACCTTGGTTCTTTTCCTTAAAACTATATATATATAAGCAATGTTAATTCTCTAAATGAAGTATTAACAGTAACTGCACGATAAAGTGTAGTATATTGCCACTTAAGTGTGGCTGACCCCTAGGGGTGGATGTTACTGTTGCTTTTAGCCCCAGGAGGACATCTCCTCCAGCTGGCTTATCGACACACGACTGTGTCCTGTTTGCCAAGGGAGTTATCCCTCTCACCGCGACCAGCAGCACGAACGTATCCGGATTTCAGGGTTATTTCCCTTCGTCGGCGTTCGACAGCTGATGACCTTGGTGAGAGAGATAAATCTGGCAAATCTTATATCTTCTTTTCCAGTGACATTCTTCACTGATATTGAAAAGGTGATATATATATATATATATATATATATATATATATATATATATATATATATATATATATATATATATATATATGCTTAAATATTCATCGTCTGAAAGTCTTCACCCTTTATTTACTCTTGTTTTGCATGTATACATATATACATATTTTGTATTTCATAACCAAACTGTTATATTTAACATATCTAATTTTTTTATCCGCATAATTGCCTCCATACTTGATCACCTTGATACCTCTTGTAGCCATTCCTTACCCCGTGGAATTCATTCCCTGTAAAGACAGCGGAGTCTAAGTTTGAATCATTCGAGCA
>NC_142941.1:14314153-14321653 GCF_046866305.1 Octopus bimaculoides
TACTCTTAGAGCAGTCTTTTGAAAGCAATTGTAAACGATAGGGCTGAGAGGTTATGAAGTTTGCTTCCAAGCTTTGTGGTCTTAGGTTTAGTCTCACTGCGAGGCACCGTGTTTTCTATTATAGCCTCGTTTCTCTTCTCAGTTAAATGCAATACAGAATCACGGCTATTGACACTGCGTACCAATATTTATTACGTGATTAGCAGACATATTTTCATTCAAGTGACGAGGATTTATTATTAGCCTGCTTTAGCTCTGCTCGAAGTATTTATCTGATAGATAGATAAATATCGTATAGATAGATAGATAGATAGATAGATAGATAGATAGATAGATAGATAGATAGATAGATGGATACATACATACATACATACATACATACATAGCTATGTGAATATACATACGTATATGTGTGTGTGTTTGTGCGTATACGTATGTATATAATATATATACACAAGCACGCACACATATATATGTATGTATATATAAATATACATACATGCACACACACACATACGCGCGCGCGCACAGACATACATTCTGGAAGGTGAGACAGTCTTTTACGTTTCGAGCCTACGCTCTTCAATAGAAAAGAACACGAGGAAATAAACAGAGAGAGAATAAGAGAAAATGAGAGACAATAAAACGAGAATATATATATAATATAAATGATATATATATATATATATATATATATATATATATATATATATATATATATATATATATATATATATATATATATATATATGTATATATATATATATATGCATATATGCATACGTATACGTACATACTTACATATATACGTATATACGTAAGCATATGTAGGAAAAGGACGTTACAAAACATAAACAACAAAAAATACGAAGTACGAGGACATGGAATAAGGACTTCTTTTGCAAGCAACGGAAGAAACAAATGGAAAACAAGACAAGCAACACATAGAACGACCCTTCATCAGGTGTCGGCTGTTTTTCTAATCCGTATATATATATATATATATATATATATATATATGCGATGACTCTGATAACGATGCCATCTGGAGCTTTAAACTCCTCGTAGGACCACCTTTGGGAGCGAGTCGAGTACAAGGAGTCAAACTAAGCGTGACCAACCCTCCAAAGACCCCCAACAGCAGAACAAGTGGATGATGACTACGACAGATCTCAACGCCTGAACCAGCGAATGAAGAGGGCTACGCATGACGGACATACTACAGAAGGCGCCACTCAAAGTCATAATCAGGTCAGCGGTAGTCCGTTGCAGTTTCACAACTGGATCTTGCATGTCTCATTCAATATGTGCCGCAGAGTAAAGTCACGAAACTAAGTGTGTGGGTCACTTTCCGGTTGAAGTCCACCTTAAATAAATCCACACCACTGGTACTTTCTTTTACTCTGATTCTCTTTACTTTTAACCAACCAACCAACCATACATACATACATACATACGTACGTATGTACGCACATACATACGTACAAACATACATACAAACATACATACATACATACAAGCATGCATACAATCATGCAAATATATATACGTACGTACATGCATACATACATACGTACATACAAGCATGTATACAAACATACATACATACATACGTACGTACGCAATACATACATAAAACATATATACTTATGTACGAACGTACGTACGTACATACATATATACATGCATACATACATACGTACGTACGTACGTACATACATACAAACATACATACATACATAATACATACATGCATACATATATACATACATACGTACATACATACATACATGCAAACATACATACATACATGCAAACATACATACATAGCACAATCATCAACCTCACTACGATGACTAGCACTACCAATACCACTAAAAGAACTACCACCATCACCAACATTACCACTACTGCTGTCATCAACAACAGTAGCACGTATACCACCACTACGAGTGCCATCAACACCACTACTTCCACTACCATTTATACCACCGCCGTAACCATCAGCAGCACTACAAACAAGAACACCACCTCCTCTAACACTCTCAAAATCCATATTATCAGTATCACCACCATCGCTAAAAACACCATTATGTTGATAGTAGTAGTGGTGGTGGTGGTTGTGGTGGTGGTGGTGGTGGTGGTGGTGGTGGTGGTGGTGGTGAAAGCGGTGACGGTGATGACGATGATGATTGTAACGCTGACGGAGACAGCGGTCTCTTTCAAAAATATGTAGGGCACAACGGATAATGTAGTCTTAAATTACACTGCTTGAATAACAGACTTGGTGGGTATGGCTGGAACGCCTTTGATCATAGATCTGGGCTTGTAGCCAGCCAGCAACAAACAACAACGACGACAACAACAACAAAAACAACAGCTAACAAGCGACCAGGCTGTGTCAAATCACAGCTAACAACATTACCAACCGCAACCACGGCTAACGACGGTACCCCCGACAACCGCAACATCCATCAACACTAGTTCGAGCCCACCCAACCACGACCAAACCCTGACCTTTGCAACCCCTCACCCGTTTTTCCTATACTGAACACCCCTAATCTACCCTCTCTCTCCCTCTCTCTTTTTCTCCACCACCGCCACCGCTAACCTTTACAATAAGAATCGATCTGTGAAAGTGTTATACCATTACCGAGTTAACACAGAGTATGTTATGTTATGGCTTCGCCTTTCACGAATATTAAAAATCAAAGTAAACACGGACCATATTTTCACAGAGGGTGGAGTACCGTTAAGACATTACACCCGATAGGACAGCCTTGTTCACATACTGTCAATCATGCACTCGCACACACAACACCACACATAGACACACGTGTATGTGTGTGTGTGTGTGTCTATCTATCTATCTATCTATCTATCTATCTATATATATATATATATATATATATATATATATATATATATATATATATATATATATATATATATATAAACGCACATATATTCATATGTATGTGTATATATATGATGTGTGTGTGTGTGTGTGTGTGTGTGTGTGTGTGTGTGTGTGTGTATGTGTGTGTGTGTGAGATATACATGCATACATACATCTTATGTACTGCACGAACAAAAATAAGAGTTCTCAGTATAATGGTAGAGTGAAATATATATAACATAAGATAGTTCGTTAACGGTAATACATCGTCACTTCAAGTTTCCTGTTTTACAAATAAATGTTACAGAAAACTTTAAACAATATACTGAAATGTCCACAAAATATATTTGTTGGTAGTAAGCGGCCGGCGTTTCTGATAATGAATTCTTGGTTTAATATTGCAAATCGTATATAACACCGTCCCTAAAAAGCAACTTTGCAAAAGGCAGCCTCTAATATGATAAAGCATAAGCATAAGCAAGTCGATTCAAAGAATGCTTATATCTCTAACGCTAACTTTCCATCAACCGATACAACGTCTCATTACAACATCATCAAGTTCACATCTTTTTGATGTTGTTTTTTTCAATAGTTTTCAGTCGTGGTAACTGATTGGCAATGACTGCAGTCTCTCATTGTTCTACAAAGCCCGTCCAGCAACTTCAAACTGAACAACCAGCACAAATTTTCATCTTACTAAAAGAAAATCGTTAGCTTCTTTAGATGAGCATTTCCTATTCGGGCATCAGAGAGCATATGGCCTTGTTCTTAGGGTGTTGCACTCACGTTCGTGAGATCGTGGTTTCAATTGCTGGACAAGACTGTGCGTTGTTCTTGAGCGAAACTACTTCATCTCACGTTGCTCTGCGATCTCATCGACAACCTACGTGTAACTAACTGCACAGGCAATGTTGATTTGATGAACGGAGTGAGCTAATGTGCACCACATACATTTTATCACTAGAAACGAATCCTTAAGGCAGCGAGCTGGCAGAAACGTTAGCACGCCGGGCGAAATGCTTAGCGGTATTTCGTCTGCTGCTACGTTCTGAGTTCAAATTCCACCGAGGTCGACTTTGCCTTTCATCCTTTCGGGCTCGATTAAATAAGTACCAGTTACGCACTGGGGTAGATATAAAAACAGTAAATTGCAAACTGTCTAAATTAGATCAGATATATTTACTAAATGCTGATACTTTGACAAGTATCACTTGTAATACTAGAACACCGTGCCACAACAACCCGAATTTATCTTTCACCATCTCGGAGGTCGATAGAATAAAGTTGCAGAAAAGTACTGACGTCGCTGATATCACAAACCCTTCCCCTCAAAATTCAAATGTCGATCGAGATCGACTTTACTTTTCAAGCTTTACGTGTTGATAAAATAAGTACCAGATGTTCACTGGTGTCGATGTAATCGACTTATCAACTCACCTTAATATTGCTCACTTTGTACCAAGAATTGGAACTATTATAATTATCATTATTATTACTATTATTATTATTATTATTATTATTATTATTATCACCACAATCATCATTATTCGCCCTGGTGGCAAATAAATGAACTCATTCTTCTTCATCATCTTCTTCTTCTTCTTCTTCTTCTTCTTCTTCTTCTTCTTCTTCTTCTTATTATTATTATTATTATTATTATTATTATTATTATTATTATTATCATCATCATTATTATTTGCTTTTTCGCTTAGACGTATCGGTGACAATAACTTGGTGTGCGACTGTCACCTCAGCTGGTTGGCAATATGGCTGAGAAAGAACCCGCGACTGGGACTTTTTACCAAATGCTATGAACCCATGATTCTCAGGAATCAGGCCATAGAAGTGCTGCAGGCGAAGGATTTCAAATGTGCTGGTAAGAAGGTTAATTTCTCCTTTTTTATATCCGTTTATAAGCAGTACAGTTTTTTTTTTGTTATTGTCGTTTTGTTGTGGTAATTGTTATCTATAGTTGCTATCGTTGATGTTATCGTTCGTGTCGTCGTCGTTGTTGTTGTGGTGGTAGTGGTAGTGTTGTAGTGGTAGTGTTGTAGTGGTAGTGTTGCAGTGGTAGTGTTGTAGTGGTAGTGTTGTAGTGGTAGTGTTGTAGTGGTAGTGTTGTTGTGGTAGTTTTGTAGTGGTAGTGTTGTAGTGGTAGTGTTGTAGTGGTAGTGTTGTAGTAGTAGTAGTGTTGTAGTGGTAGTGTTGTAGTGGTTGTTGTAGTGGTAGTGTTGTAGTGGTTGTTGTAGTGGTAGTGTTGTAGTGGTAGTGTTGTAGTGGTAGTGTTGTAGTGGTAGTGTTGTAGTGGTTGTGTTGTAGTGGTAGTTGTAGTGGTAGTGTTGTAGTGGTTGTGTTGTAGTGGTTGTTGTAGTGGTAGTGTTGTAGTGGTAGTGGTGCAGTGGTTGTTGTAGTGGTAGTGTTGTAGTGGTAGTGTTGTCGTGGTTCTTGTTTGTTGTTGTTGTTACTGCTGTCGTTGTTGACGTCATTGTCGTAGACGTTGTTGTTACTACTGTTTAGCCCCACCCCATGCTCAGCCTGGTTGAGGCCCAACATACTATACCCTCGGGCCGACCAAAACCTAGTGAGTGGATTCCGTAGACGGAAACTGTAAGAAGCCCGTCGTATATACATATATCTGTGTGTGTGTCTTTGTGTCTGTCTTTGTCTCCCACCACTGCCTGATAACCGGTGTGGGTGTGTTTACGTCCCTGTAACTTAGCGGTTCGGCTAAGGAGACCAATATAATAAGTACCAGGCTGAACCAAAAAAAGAAATAATAATAATAATTACTAGAGTTGATTCATTTGACTAAAAATTCTTCTAGGCGGTGCCCCAGCATGGCCGCAGTCTAATGACTGAAACAAGTAAAACAAGAGATAAAAATAGGTATAGTGCGCTCTGGACCACCATTCTCAATGTGTCCTTTAAAGTAGATTTGACTGGTGTTTCTGGAAGGTAAAGCTGTGGTTAAGAAGCACGCCTTGCAGCGACATCGTTTCAGGTTCAGTTCCACTACGCAGCATCTTGAGAAAGTGTTTTCTACTATAGCCCCAGGCCGACCAATACCTTGTGAATGTATAAATGTCTGTATGTGTGTGTGTGTGTGTGTGTGTGTGTGTGTGTGTGTGTGTGTGTGTGTGTGTGTGTGTGTGTGAAGGCGCATGGCTCAGTGGTTAGAACGTCGGGCTCACAATCATGAGGTAGTGGGTACGATTCCCGGACCGGGCTGTGTGTTGTGTTCTTGAGCAAGACACTTTATTTCATGTTGCTCCAGTTCATTCAGCTGTAGAAATGAGTTGTGACGCCAAGCTGTATCGGCCTTTGCCTTTCCCTTAGATAACGTTGGTGGGGTGGAGAGGGGAGGCTGATATGCACGGGTGACTGCTAGTCTCCATAAACAGCGTTGCCTGCACTTGTGTCTTAGAGACGAACTTTCTAAATGCAATCCCATGGTCGTTCATGACCGAAGGGTATCTTTACCCTTTTGCCCTTTATATAGAAGATATGAGAAGCTTTCGACAGAATGACTCAAGCTAATAGATTTGTGTTTTGAGAACTCAAATAGGTGTGCCACCAAAATTCCAGTTAGAACAGTAGTTAAAGTTGTGGCTATGTGATTATCTTGTTCAAAAACGGCTGGAGGTGGCATTCCTTTGAGTCGTTAGGTACATGTTAAAGTATGGAGGAAAGGCAAACAATTAGGCACTACAGAACAAGGACATTTAATTTAATTTAATTCACACTAAATTTAGCTGTTGATTCCGTTCTGTCAACCTCTTCAAGCTTGTAGACCAGCCTTCAATACTGGCTATTGATGGTATTAAGGACAGATATCGGGACTGTTTTGTGTGACGTATGCAGGTCTTTTCTAGATTGAATTAAATGAAATTAAACATCCTTGTCCTGCATTGGCTAATTGTTTGTCTTTCCTCACTACTTTACCTATATATATGTATATATATATATATATATATATATGTATATATATATATATGTATATATATATATATATGTATATATATATATGTATATATATATATATATATATATACATATATATATATGTATATGTGTATGTATGTATGTATGTATGTATGTATGCATGTATATATAGATACGGAATATAAAGCTAAATTTAAATATATGTGTGTGTGTGTGTGTGTGTGTGTGTGTGTGTGTGTGTGTGTGTGTGTGTGTATATATACGGATATACATATATAGATAGACAAAAGCACATACACACACATATATATTCACTCTCATCACCGCCATCCCTACCATTACGAACACTGACACTACTCCTATCACAATAACCTTCCGATCATTACCACTATTACATCGCACACCCATTCCAGCCATCTCACCCGCATTCATTTAGCCACCCACCCACACACTTACACACACACACACACACAGAAGTATGCATACACACACACACAAAGAGGCATGCACACACATACACACACACACACTGCAGACACTCAGACCCATTCGTAAGTCATTAAGACTTCAACATTTGGTTATGATGGAATTATTATATGGAAGAGACAGGTCCTGTGACGCCGCTTTTACGCACGCACGCACACACACATACATATACA
>NC_142941.1:14326653-14329153 GCF_046866305.1 Octopus bimaculoides
ATTTTTTCAGATTTCCCTTAGGCGTGTACTTCATTCAAAAGCTCCGTGAAAGCTATAAGGTGATGCAGAAGCACTAAGTTTTGAGTACTCTGCATCTTATAGCAGAAACAGTAGTAAGCTAATGAAGTTGATTACGGAATTTCTGTTTCTTCGTCATTTCTTTAATACCAATATCAATATATGTGTGCATACAGATATTTGCATATATACATGTGTGTGTATGTATGTATATGTATATACATATATATACGTATGTTTGTATGCATGTATGTATATATATATACAGGGCGTCCACAAAGTCTGGGTACATAGGGATTAACACATACTTTAAGAAATTATTATTTCTTATATTTAATTGTTTATGTTACGATTTTATTTACTCCATGTACCCAGACCTTGTGGACACACTGTATATATATATATATATATATATATATATATATATATATATATATATATATATATATATATATAAATGTACAGAAAATAAAATGCATTTGCAGCGTGGAAGGTGTTTATAATCATTTAAAACACACAAAACTGTTAGATTCATAAACACCTTCCACGCTGTAATGGTTCTTGTTTTAGCACAGGATCTCAGATCAAGTCACTTGCTATGCAAGTACATCTCCGAAATTAAAATACTTTGAGGGAAAGTATTTATATTTTTTTAATCAAAAATGCTACCGGTTTACAATAATCAATTTTATTTAATTACAAATTTACATAATCAGTTTAATTAGCAACAGAATAATTTGTTTCTATGCTAGAAAACATTTTATTAACCTAAATATTTTGGCTTCCATTTTTAGTCGTCTTGACGAGAATCACATTACACGTATCCCACCAAAGGCCTTCGCTGATTATAAGAACTTACGTCGTATGTAAGTATGAATTACTTTGTCATTACCCCTATAATTCCTTATAAGGGGTTTCTGAATGGTTGAGAATTAGTTTTGAGCTGTCTCTTTATTCATCCGTCTATCTATCTATGTAGATATCAGTTCATCTATATATCCATCACTGTGTCTATTTGCTCATGTATACAAGTATATGCGTGTGTGTATATAATTTTATATCAAAAATGTTTCTGTATAGGCGCCACTGTAACCTCAGGCCGACCAAAGACTTGTGAGTGGATTTGCTAGACAGAAACTGAAAAAAGCCCGTCGTTTGTGTGTGTGTGTGTGTGTGTGTGTGTGTGTGTGTGTGTGTGTGTGTGTGTGTGTGTGTGTGTGTGTGTGTGTGTGTGTGTGTGTGTGTGTGTGTGTGTGTGATCACCGCTTGAAAACTGATATTGGTTTGTTTACGACACCTAACTTAGCAGTTAAGCAAAAAGAGACAGATAGAATAACTACCAGGCTTACAAAAAAGATAATAAGTACTGAGGTCGATTCATTCGAGTAAAAATTCAAGGCGGTGCTCCAGCATGGCTGCAACAGATAAAAAGTAAAAGGCAGAAAGCAAAAGATATTTTTCCATCTTTATCAAAAGATGGTACAGGTTTTAATTGCAATGACTTAATAGTCGTAATTAAAAAAAAAAAAAAAGAGGAGAAAGAACTGAATTAAATTGATCTTCCATAATGACAATTTTGAAAGTTTACACGTCTATTTTCTTTCTAATGAAAGAGGAGAGAGAGAGAGAGAGAGAGAGAGAGAGAGAGAGTAGTACAAACTTGTAATTTAGCCTGGCTCACTCCAACTTTTACATCTTTTTTAAGACAGTCTTCAAACAGTTTTCAAACATCATGTCCGTTAATCAAGAGCGGTGAGCTGGCAGAAACGTTAGCACGCCGGGCGAAATGCTTAGCGGTAATTCGTCTGCCGCTACGTTCTGGGTCCAAATTCCGCCGAGGTCGACTTTGCCTTTCATCTTTTCGGAGGGTTAATAAATTAAGTACCAGTTACGCACTGGGGTCAATGTAATCGACTTAATCCCTTTGTCTGGCCTTATTTGTCCCCTCTATGTTTAGCCTTTTGTAGGAAATAAAGAAATAAGAATCGTTAGCTGGACGAAATGCTTAGCAGTATTTCGCCCGTCGCTACGTTCTGCGTTCAAATTCAGCCGAGGTCGACTTTGCCTTTCATCCTTTCGGGATTGGTAAAATAAGTACCAGTGAAACATTGAGGTCGACGTAATCGACTTGTCCCTTGTCCCCAAATTTCAGGCCTTATGCCTATAGTAGAAAGGATTATGTCCGTTAATCAGCATAAAACTTAATCAGTTGTAAAATATCGCTTTCTGTTTTAACGTTATAGGTAATCACAGGTGCACAGTTCTCGATGTATAAAAATGAGTCATCTCCATTTAACTGTGTATTATTAAGCTGCTCATAATGGGCAGGTGAATAAACATAGCTCATGTTTATATCACGAGATCTCTGCTCTTGTGATTTGCCACAATGCTAAAATGGAAATCAATATATACTCTTTTTTTTTTTACTTATTCATATGTTTTTGACGATTGTTTTAAGCTTAAAGCAATCTATTTGTAGTCA
>NC_142941.1:14334153-14356653 GCF_046866305.1 Octopus bimaculoides
TATGTCACACCTTGCAATCTTAGCATAAAGACGTCTGATGATGTGGTTCTGGCTTTTCAACTACAAAATGTAAAAACGACAGGATGGTCACGAATGGAATGCCTTTGATTATTAGTCTGCTATGATATAGCCGCAAGCCTAAGTTGGGGCATTTTTGCAGTTGCTCTCAGTTACACCCTGCCGTCTTAAATACAAAAAGAATATATTGGACAACATAGTTGTACAAAATTTGGAAAAAGATGGGATGGTCGCAGCTGGCATATCTTGACCTGATACAAAACAATAACAGCAAAACTGTGGAGCAACAAGCACTTATAACGAGAACTGTAACAGCCCCACCATCGTTGAGAAGGCTTACGTGGTTGATCGATCTGCCAGAAATAACAGTCGAATCTCTATCAGTAACAACTAAGTCTTTTCATATCATTATCTGTGCTGCGTACTGACCACACCCACAGACTATCCATAAAATCACACTCACAAACCACATCAGTCATCCATTTAAACAAACTGCACTTCAAGCTACATCAACAAACTACGCCCACAAACGGCTCACAAGCCACATCCACAAACAAGGCCAAAAAAATAAAACAACACCCACAAGCCACGCCCGCAGACCACACCAACAAACCACACTCACAAGTCATATTTGTAAATCACACCCACTTACCCCACCAATAAACAACGCCAACAAACATCACCCACAAGTCACACCCACAGACAACACCCACAATTCACACCCACAGACAACACCAACAAACATCACCCACAAGTCACACCCACAGACAACACCCACAATTCACACCCACAGACAACACCAATAAACATCACCCACAAGTCACACCCACAGACAACACCCACAATTCACACCCACAGACAACACCAACAAACATCACCCACAAGTCACACCCACAGACAACACCCACAATTCACACCCACAGACAACACCAACAAACATCACCCACAGACAACACCCACAGACAACACCCACAATTCACACCTACAAACAATACCAACATGACAATATCACATACACAACCCCACATACACACACAAACCACACCAACAAATTTCACCCTGAAACCACACCTACAAAATACACCCACAAACGACCCGCAATCCCCCACAAGCCACTCTCACAAACCACTCCAACAAACCACACTCTCAAAACCCAACCTATAAACCCCACCTACAAACCACACTCACAAACAGCACCTACTGAAATGAACTATATGAAATACTTCTTAGACATATCACGTGTACCTTCTGTTGCAGTTCCAAAAGACACAATTGGCAGAGCCATTAGAGTGTCAGATATAATTTGGCTCTCGATGTTGTAAGTTCAAATCCCGTGGAAGTCCACTTTGCCCTTTTTTTTTTCAGGGGTCAATAAATAAAGTACTAACCCACCAAGACTCTGGAATGGCGGAATTACTAAAATCTCGGTCAAGATGCCTTGTGGTACATGTTCCGGCTCTTCACGTTCTGTGTTCAAATTCTGCCTCGGGATTCGAATTCTGCTGATTACCAGGACTAGTCACCCAGCCAAGGGACCACATCTGAAGAATACAAGCTGCAAAGTATGATGAAGGACTACCTTCTGTCTGCTACAGTCAAGTGATGATACCGCCGCCACCACCGACAACGATAATAACGATGATGAGGAGGATGATTATAATGACGATGTTCTTGATGATGATGATGATGATGATGAAGATGATGACGTCGACGCTGGATAATGTGATCTAGAATCCCCTGCACATATACCGGCACTCTGTTGGTTACGATGCCAAGGGTTCCAGTTGACGCGATCAACGGAACAGCCTACTCGTAAAATTAACGTGCAAGTGGCTGAGCGCTCCACAGACACGAATACCTAGAGAGATTCTACGTTACACAGAATGTGACAAGGCTGACCCCTTTGAATTACAGGTACAACTCATTTTTGCCAGCCGAGTGGATTAGAGCAACGTGAAATAAAGTGTCTTGCTGAAGGTCACATCACGCCGATGGGAATCGAATTCACGACCTCACGATCCTAAGCCAAATACCCTAACAATTAAACCACGTGCCTTCATCCTGCACATATAAAAGAGACGGGACAACTGGAAATACCTTTGTTCATAGAACTGCTCCATCAGTGTTGATCAACGGAGGAACCTTTAGGTGATCTCTTGGTCTGTTAGAAATAGCAGCCAAATCTCCCTGGAACCATTATAGGAAAAGAAAAAAAGGAAAGTGACACGTCGGACAATACAATCTTAGATAACCGTAAAAGGATGTGACGGCAACCTTTGATCATAGTTCTGTCTGATAATGCCTAACTTGAGACTAAACAGCAGGCAACCAGAACAAAATACTAGCACCAAAATTAATAGTCGTAAGAGCGTAAGGATAAATACTTTGTGATGTTTGGTCCGAGTCTCTACGCTCTATGTTCAAATCAATACTGCCTTACACCCTTTCGGGGATTGATGAAATAAGTATCAGTTGAGCACAGGGATCGCTGTGATCAACTATCCCCCTGCCGCTAAAATTCAGGTCTTGTGTCTATTTTTAGAACGGTGAGCTGGCAGAATCGTTAGTACGCCTTGTAAAAAAATGCTTAGCGGCATTTCATCCGTCTTTACGTTATGAATTCAAATTCCGCTGACATCGACTTTTGCCTTTTAACCCTAACCCTAAACATGGTTTATGTAGATCGGTGGATCAGTCTTTGGATCATGCCAAGCTCTATTGGAACCGACTAATAACAATATCGATATCTACACAATTAGTTACAAAGAGAAAAACACAAAAGAAATACAATAATCAACAACAATGGTAATAATTTGCATGTGGTCTAAAAACTCATTAATGGATTCACATCCAAAAAATGCAATGTATGAAAAGACGTGGTCATCCTACATAGCCTCTTTCAGCTATCTATCCATCTTTCCATTCTCCCAGTCACCTCTATTTTCCTTCTCATCTGTCCATTCCCCCTTTCTTTTCCTTTAATCCGTCCACCCATCTGTTTTCTGTGATCCATCCATCCTTTTCTTTTCGTCCTTGCATCCACCCACCTTTTACTTTGGTCCATCTATCAATCATCCATTTATTCATCCTTTTCCATCCATTTTTCTTTTTTTTAATCCACCCATTTTCGTTTAATCCATCCCGCCTTCTCCCTTAATCTACCCATCTATTCTTTCCTTTAATCCACCCATCCATCCTTTTCTTTCAATCTATCCACCCATCCTTTTCCTTTAATCCATTCATCCATTCTTTAACTTTAATCCATCCATCCGTTCTTTTTCTTTAATCTATCCATCAGTCCTTTTTCTTTAATCCATCAATCCATCCTTTCCATTTAATCCATCCATCCTGCCTTTTCCTTTAATCCAGTTGTTCATCCACCCATTATTTTCCTTCGATTTATCTACCCCTCCTTATATTTTTCACCCATATACCCATCCATGTAGTTTTCTTCTTTCCCGGCATTCTTTTCCTTCTCAGCCCCTAAGGTGGCGAGCTGGCAGAATCGTTAGTACGCCGGACAAACTGCTTAGGGGCACTTCTTCTTGCTTTACGTTCTGCATTCAGTTTCCACTGCGGCCAACTTTGCCTTTCATCCTTTCAGGGTCGATAAAATAAAGTACCAGTTGAATACTGGGGGGTCGATATAATCGACTATCTCTCTCCCACTAAACTTTCAGGCCTTGTACCTATAATAGAATCTTTCAAGCCTTGTACCTATAATAGAATGTTTCGTACCCTATTACTTCCTCCTACCGTCGCTACCACTACTTTCCACAAGCCTCACCACACACACAAACACACATGTAAACACATACATATACAAACGTACACGCACATACAGTCTCATAACACACATGACAGTCGTGTGATCTGCCGTCGGTTATTTTGTTTTCTCTCTTATACAGGATTCTCTATGGAAACAAACTTGTTGATCTTCCACACGGCGTGTTCCGTGGTTTAACCTCATTACAATTACTGTGAGTATTCTATACAAGATTCACGTCCGTTTCTGGACGTTTCTCGCCGTTTCTGGTCGCTCTAGTCATTTTAACCCCGCCATTACTTCCTGGCTGTCCATAACAACATTTCCCTCCTCGCTAACCAACTGCTATCTGTATACTACTACTACTACTACTACTACTACTACAGATAATATTCATTTTAATTCTCCTACTACCACTTTTACTGCTAAATATCGCTGCTGTTTGCTGCTGCTCCTGTTGTCGCTGCTACTGCTGTTTTACTGTTGCTATCGTTGCCATTGCTGCTGCTGCTACTACTACTACTGTTACTACTACTATTACTATTATTACTATTACTACTAATATTTGTGGAGATACCACATTTCTTCTTTTCTTTGTCCTCTGCCTTCTTCGTCTAACTTCCTCTTCCTACTGCTAATACTATTACTACTAATATTTCCAAACATATCTCCACGTACGTGAATACGGCTTTATTTCATTGCATCAACCCATCTTCATTACTTTATTGCTTCCTTGTCATCATTTTGTGTCTTGCATTATTTTTATCTGATATTTTTTTACATTACATATACCACGATCTGAAGCAAAACATTTTTATCTACACCTGTTTCGATGACTCACGCTAAAACATTGTCGAGCAAATAAATAAATTATTATCAATTATTAGCCATTAAATTAATTTAGTTAAACGATTTACATTCAACTAAAATAAACTAACCAAATTAATTTAATAACTACAATCAAGAAATATATAATTATTGTTTGGTTGACAATGTTTTAGTGTGAGTCATTGAAACAGCTACAAAGAAAATGAAATTTTTCAAATATCAATAAGATCGTTTGTTTTCTATTCTTCCAAGTCTTCTAATCTCAACATTCGCTTTAGCTCTTGTTAAACTTTTATTGCTATTGGTTTGTAGTTTAATGATATGTTAAAGAACTGAACGCGCACTCGACCCAAAACGGACCTGATACATTAGGTTGACAAAAAATCGTTACTTTAAAGTGCTGCTACTGAATATCTCTCGTTGAGCGATTTAGGAACATCAATGTTTCTATTATATATATATATATATATGTATATATATATATATATATATATATATATATATATATATATATATATATATATATATATATATATATATATATATATATATAATAGAAACATTTTGTCCATGTTGTGTGTGATGATTTTTACGACTGAATGACTTCCCAAGTAGAAAAATAAGGGAAGGTAATTGGTTGTCGTTATTATTGTTGTTGCTGTGGGCAAGAGGGATAACTGTTCAGCTTTCGGAAGGAGAGAGGAATATATATGTACACATACACAAAAAAGCGAACAGCGAAAGCGAAACCGGTCGATATATTAAAAATTATATTAAAACTATGTAAAGTGTGTGTATTTTCCTTTTTTAATTTCTTATATATATATATATATATATATATATATATATATATATATATATATATATATATATATATATATATATATGTATATATATGTATGTATATATATGTATGTATATATATGTATGTATATATATATATATATATATATATATATATATATATATATATATATATATATATATATATATATATACATATATATATACGTATATATATATATATATACATATATATATACATATATATATACATATATATATATATACATACATATATATATACATATATATATACATATATATATATATACATATATATATATATATATATATATATATATATATATATATATATATATATATATGTAAATACATATATATATGGAATTTACTCACAAGGTATTGGAATCTTATATGTATACCATCCTGCCTAAATAATGGATCTATAAATGCAATATCCTTGCATATCTCACATTTATTTTCATTCCTCCACTTCATTCTCTATTTCGTATCTTATCTAAATTAACTATTGCTTAACCATTCTCTCACGCCGCCTCCGATGAAGGGATATAATAAATATTCTGGAAACAACTGTAAGACCTTCTATTTATAAATGTTCTAAAATCTTCACAGCCTTGGTTTTTTATCTCATTCTGAAAAAAATTTTTCTTTTTTAATACATATACACATTCTGATATATGACCTACGTTGGACTCCTTATTCGCATAATCACCGAACCTGGAGCTTAACTATGGTCTATCCATAGCACTTACTCAACATTACCTGACACCTTTGGGTCTTATTGACACCATTACCTCCCATAACCTCTATATACATACATAAATGTTCCAGTTGATCCGATCAACGGAACTGCCTGCTCATGAAATTAACGTGCAAGTGGCTGAGCACTCCACAGACACGTGTACCCTTAACGTAGTTCTCGGGGATATTCAGCGTGGCACAGTGTGACAAGGCTGACCCTTTGAATTTCAGGCACAACAGAAACAGGAAGTAAGAGTGAGAGAAAGTTGTAGTGAGAGAGTAGAGCAGGGTTCGCCACCATCCCCTGCCGGAGCTTCGTGGAGCTTCAGGTGTTTTCGCGCAATAAACACTCACAACGCCCGGTCTGGGAATCGAAACCGTGATCCTATGACCGCGAGTCCGCTGCCCAAACCACTGGGCCATTACGCCTCCACACTGGTAAGCACAGATGTCGTTGTCAATGAGAAAAGCTACTCAACAGAAACTATTAAACGATGTATGTATTTCTACTTCTATGATAAGATTGACACTGGCATCAACCGTTTACGGTTCATGAAAGTTTGGTAAAAAAAAAAAAAAGAAAAGAAAAAAGAAGAGTATGAACGACACCTTCACTGTTATTATCACTATCATCATTCTATTCATCTGCTGGTTTTGTTACGAATGACTACATACCACGATATCTATGTGCATATATATATGTGAGTGGGGGGATGTATGTATATATATATATATATATATATATATATATATATATATATATATATATATATATATAAAAGAGTGGACTCCTATATGCTAGAAATAGATTCCGAATCATCTAACTGAGAAGAATATTTTCTCAGTAATAATTCAACGACATAACAGACTGTAAGAGGGCAAGACAAATGAAAAAATACTAAATAAAAAACGATTAACCTACGTACCATGATTTCACCTGTTAAAATTTACATAAGTAAATATCTGCAAGATCATCAGCGTAGTCTGTCGATTTATAAAATATAATTTCCAGAACTAGACACAAGACGTCCACCCCCACTCACATATATATATATATACATATATATATATATATATATATATATATACATATATATATATACACGTATATATATGTATATGTACGTATATATATATATATATGTATATGTACGTATATATATATATATATATATATATATATATATATATATATATATATATATATATATATATATATATATACGTACATATACGTACACATATATATACATATATATATATATATATATATATATATATATATATATATATATATATATATATATATCACTGTATCAACCAGACTATCAGATATTGTTATACACCGCTGGTCACAATGCGCTTCTTCGCATTGTTTTATCACTCAAAAAATGTCGCCCCCCCCCCCCACTGGCTAAGCGGGCAAGTCACACGCACACATGCATACACATATACACGCATGCACGCACGCACGCACAGACACACATATGAGAAAGATTTTTCTAAATTAAAAATTATTAATTATATTAAAAAATTATTGTCGGTTTGTTATTTTTTTTTTTTAGACTTCTTTGTATAATTGATAATTTTTAATTTAAGGAAATCTTTTTCAAGTATTGTGACTACATCAAGAAATTTTTCTTAAAAATTTTTCAGATATCATCATCATTTAACATCCACTTTTCCTTGTTTATATAGGGTCAGAAGGAATTTGTTGAGGTAGATTTTCTATAGCCGGGTGCCCTTCCTGTCATCATGTATATACATACATATATATATATATATATATATATATATATATATATATATATATATATATATATATGTATATACATGATGACAGGAAGGGCACCCGGCTATAGAAAATCTACCTCAACAAATATATATATATATATATATATATATATATATATATATATATATATATATATATATATATACATATATATATACATATATATATATATCTATCGTCGACGTTGTTGTCGGTGTTAACACGTATATGTATAGTAGATATGCAGCTAGTTGTTGAGCCTCCTCATTCTGATGGTTGCAAAGGACGCCGGTGCCCGAAGTGGCTGTTCAAGCCGAAGGTGACACAGAAGAGCCGGGGGTCATTCACCACAGGGGTGGGGACCCGGTGGGAGACGAGAAAATGCGAGACGTCGCTTTTGCATCCTCGACGTCTGATCTCTGCTTCCCGACGTCTGTTATTTTCCATCAAGTCTGTCTCCCTCGATGATGACATGCTGCCACTTTGACCCAGATGTTTGGGACAATGGAGCAGCGGAGGAGAGAGGCCTTGAGTTGGTCTCGAAAACAAAATTTGAGGGCTCTGCGTGGTCTGGTGCATGAGCTCCCACTCCCCACCCCACCGCCGCAAGGAGTAGTTGATGGGGGGTGAAATTAGTTTTAATGCAAGCAGAGAACGAAGAGGTCAGAAAGATCGCCTTACATCGGACTTGGTTAAAATATTTACGAAGCCCCTATTCACAATAATTCAATAAGCAACCAGAGTCCTAGTCAACATGTTGCCAGTCGTCTATGAGTCATTTATCAGAGGTTACAGATTAAAATTGGTTTCTATGACGTGGGAAGGAGACCAAAATCCTGACGTCTTTAGCAAAGAGTTAAAATGAACATCGGTGATGCTTCGCTCCATGCAGAAACTACAGAAGCTACTCAGAAGTATTGCATATTCTTCATCTTAATTCATTGCAGTGTCTCAGTGTCACAAGCATTTAATCCCTTAGTCTGAGTGGTACAGAGGGGATTGGATTAGTCTTCGCTTGCGAAAGGGTTCCATCTGCGTCTTCGTGCCAACCATGGCCACCCTGAGCTGATTTCAGCTGCCATGTCTATCTCCTTGGTGAATCGTAACAAGGGGAGGTTATTGAAAAGGTGTCGATAGTTTTAAAAACTCCGAGAAGTACATGGTTTAGAACGGTGGTTTTCAACCAGGGTCCATATGACCCCAGGAGGGGATCCATATACAATTTTGCGGGTCCACGCAAGCAAAATAGTAAATTAAGGAACCACTGTAGTATATTAAGAGTCCGTGAACAACTTTTTTCTTTAGACGTATTATTTATTACAAGAAACAGCTCGGTTTCTTTCTCTAACGGTTTATATAATCCAAACTACACAAGTGAATGTGTATAAAGCAATATGGGAATCTTGAAAAGAAGTACCTATAAAATAAGTTTTAAAATTTTGAGTGCTGATAGGGGTCCACCAGAGTGAAATAGTAATCAAAGTGGTCCATAAGTAAAAAAAAAATGGTTGAGAACCACTGGTCTAGTATATATATTCGTCTGTCAGCCTTGTAGACTAGTCACAGGATCAACTTCATAAGCCTCAGCTAGGATAAACAGCCTCTAGGCGTTTGGATGTCCTCAGTAGAGAATACTTCGTAACAAGTATCCAGTCGGGTTTCCGACACGGGGATTACCTTTCGCACTCCCCTACCTTCTATCTCTCTCTCTCTCTCTCTCTCTCTCCTTCTTTCTCTCTCTCTCCTTCTTTCTCTCTCTCTCCTTCTCTCTCTCTCTTTCTCCTTCTCTCTCTCTCTCTCTCTCTCTCTCTCTCTCTTTTTTTCTCTCTATCTCTATCTCTCTATCTCTCTATTTCTCTCTCTCTCTCACACACACACACCAACCACAAAAGCCCTGGGATGAGGTCCTGATGCCGCCATTCATCCACTGACTAAAAACCGAAGGCTAAACTATGAATGGCAAAATCGGTTAAGTGTCAGACAAAATTCATTATCCAGGGTGTCCACAAGGTCTGGGGTACATGGAGTAAATGAAATCATAACATAAACAATTATATATAAGAAATAATAATTTCTTAAAGCATGTGTCAATCCCCATGTACCCAGACTTTGTGGACACCCTGTAGAATTTAGCCATGTCGTTTCTCCGTTTTCGACTTCGAATTTCGCTGGGGTTCGATTTACATAAGTACCAGTCAATTTATAATATTACAATACCCGACCACCACTACCCAACAACCACCTCAAGAATGTATTAGAAATTCTTACTACTACTACTACTACTGTTACTAATACTACTTCCACTAATAATCTTGTTACTACTACTACTACTACTATTGCTGTAATAATTATGGTTGCTATTAATGTTATTACTACTACTACTACTGTTACTGCTGCTGCTGCTGCTACTGCTGCCGCCGCCGTTGCTACCGTTGTTATTGTTGTTGTTGTTATTGTCGTTGTTATATTGCCAGCATATGTTCACCTTGCTGCTGCTGCTGCTGTTGTTGTTGTTGTTGTTATTGTTGTTGTTTACGTCGTCGTCGTTGTCTTTGTAAAATAATTTCCACAACTCTTTTCAAAATTTCATGGCGCTTCCTCATTATTGTCCCGCATTATAATGACCTTTCTTGAATTTTTTGTTTTGTTCTTTTGTCTATTTTTTTAGAAGATGGTGGGGGTATTTTTCTCTCTCTCTCTCTCTCTCTTTTTGAAATTTGTTAAAATCTCTCTAAGGAGATTGTTTGTATTTGTTTGTTTTTTTTGTCATGGCGTAGCTAAAGTATGTGGACCCAAGCAACTCAATTCAGTTTGCTGTCCCATCCAAGCATATACAGGCTTATAACAACAGACCCAAAAGCGCCACGCCCTACTTCCCACCCATAAAAAAAAAACATCCTACAGGCGGACCACCTCTTCAGAACTCCCTAACCCCCAGTTCACCCCCACCCAGGTGCGCTACTGAGTCACAGATTGTAAGTTAGAGAGAGAAAAAGAGAGACGCAGGAGAGAACATGGGTGGGGACATAATTACAGAAGTAATAGGACGAGAGAATGATAGTTTTGGCTAATAGAGTCAGAGGGTTCCATGCCAAACAGGAGGAGAAGTGGTAGTCTCAATCAGGTAAGTGAACTTTAGTCATTCAGATCTCTGTCCTCTTCATTTCCTCACATCCTTTACCGCACACACACACACACACACACACACACACACTGCGTTAGACAAAAGGCTTTGGAGCATTATTCCGGCTCTTCAGGTTCCGTGTTCAAATTCCACTGAGATCAACTTTATCTTTCTGTTGTGTCGACGCCCCCAAGCGAAGAAGTAGGATCGCCCAAGAGACATATAAATAGAGGTAGTCTGACCGTGGTAGAGGAGTTCAGTGACCGTTGAGTAGCCGTCGTGTAGCGGTTGAGTAGAGATCATCCGAAGGTGCTAGATAGCAGTAGCTTGAGACATAACACTTTCATACTTTCAGAATGAAAGTGGGTGGCGCGTGACTTAGTGGTTAGGATGTTAGACTAATGAAAGTAAGATTGTGGTTTCGATTCCTGGAGCAGGCGCTGAGTTCGCATTCTGAGTTCAAATACTACTGAAGTCAGCTTTACTTTTCATCCTTTTGGAATGAAATGAAGGTGCGTGACTTCGTGGTTGGACTCAAGGTCGTAAGATTATAGTTTCGATTCCTGTAGCAGGTAATACGTTCATGTTCTGAGTTCAAATGCTACTGGGTCGACTTTACATTTCCTCCTTTCAGAATGAAAGTGGAGGCGTGTGGCTTAATGCTTGGGATGTTAGACTCATTATCGTAAGATTGTGGTTTCGGTTCCTGGACTGGGCAACACATTATGTTCTTGAGCAAAACACTCTATTTCACGTTGCTCCAGTCTACTCAGTTGGCTGTGTGGAAAGTAGCTTGCTTACGGACCACATGGTTCCGGGTTCAGTCCCACTGCGTGGCACCTTGGGCAAGTGTCTTCTACTATAGCCTTGGGCCGACCAAAGCCTTGTGAGTGGATTTGGTAGATGGAAACTGAAAGAAGCCCGTCGTATATATGTATATATATGTATGTGTGTTTGTGTGTCTGTGTTTGTGTCCCCCCCCCCACATCGCTTGACAACCGATGGTGGTGTGTTTACGTCCCCGCAAGCTAGCGGTTCGGCAAAAGAGATCGATGGAATAAGTACTAGGCTTACAAAGAATAAGTCCTGGGGTCGATTTGCTCGACTAAAGGCGGTGCTCCAGCATAGCCGCAGTCAAATAAAGAATCTTCATCCAGCAATGTGGTGTTGAGCACTCATTTTCATTGTTTGATATCTCAGTATATGTATGAACATACGTGTCTATGATCTTGTAATTTAACGGTTCTGCAAAAGAGATCAATAGAATGAGTACCAGGCTTAAGAACGAAGTCCTGGGGTTGATTCCTTCGACTACAAATTCAAAGTGGTGCCCCAGCATGGCCGCAGTCTAATGACTGAAACAAATAAAAGATAAAGGATAAAAGATATGGTAAATGTTTGTTTTTATGTTCAGTTATAATAAAAACAATTCTACATTGATCTGACGGGTTACTCTCTGACGGGAGGAGGAGGAGGAGGAAATTGAAAGAGTGACAGAGATTATCATATGTTGTGTTTCAATCGATCAAAAATATTGATGACCAATCAATGTGCATATAATAGTAAACATTGATGCCAACAAGTTTTTTTCAATGTTTAACCACAAATAAGCGTCATCTCTCTTTTCTTTTCTTTCTTTTTTTTTTTCCTTTTTCTATCCATCTCTTCACAGGTTACTCAATGCTAATAAAATAAATTGCATTCGAGAAGACACCTTTGTTGATCTTGGGAATCTCAATTTACTGTGAGTATCTTATGAATATTTATAAAGATGTGTGTATATGTCATCATCGTCGTCATCATCATCAACATCATCATCGTCGTCGTCGTCGTCGTCGTCGTCATCATAATCATCATCATCATCGTCGTCGTCATCTCACCATCATTGGCATCATCATTTAACGTCCACTTTTCCATGGTTGCATGCTCCTGTTTAAGATAGATGTTTCTACTGCAGGATGCACTCCTCGTCTCAGCCGCAACTGCACCTGTTTGATACGTAAAACATGAACAATAAGTAACTTTATGCCAGTCTGATTTTATGGCTGCACATGTATTAGCGGCATTAATGGACACGTCACACACCACCCCCATGAGAATTTGCTTTACCAAAGAAACATGTAGGTCTTTAGTGTAAATGGGAAGAGAAGAAGAATGGGAAGAGAAGAAGAATGGGAAGAGAAGAAGAATGGGAAGAGAAGAAGAATGGGAAGAGAAGAAGAATGGGAAGAGAAGAAGAATGGGAAGAGAAGAAGAATGGGAAGAGAAGAAGAATGGGAAGAGAAGAAGAATGGGAAGAGAAGAATGGGAGAAAAAAAGGTTGCTGATGAGAGGGAACTGGTTTGGTTTTTCCATTGTTAGTGTTTTTCTTTACAATGACTCGTTGTATTTCAGATCTCTCTATGACAACAAGATTGAAAGTCTTTCCAATGGAACATTCTTGCCATTGAAGAATATACAAACTCTGTAAGTTGCATCTTTGTATTTTTATAGAATTTCTTTTACCCTTTCATAACTAAATATTTTTACACATAGAAATCGTTTTTAATGGTGTGAACTGTATATAAGAGTATTTTTATAGAATTTCTTCTACCCTTTCATAACTAAATATTTTTACACATAGAAATCGTTTTTAATGATGTGAACTGTATATAAGGGTATTATTATAGAATTTCTTCTACCCTTTCATAACTAAATATTTTTACACATAGGAATCGTTTTTAATGGTGTGAAGTCAAAGTAGATGAAGCTGTATATAAGAGTGAAAATATTTGGCTAAAAAACCCCTTGAATGGAAATGGTCAGAGGTTGCCCTAGGTGGTTGAACCTATATCATTTGTGTTATGTTTATAGAAGTTGCGGGTTCAAGTCTCACGGACAGCTTTTGACATATTATTCCTCCCAGGGTCTTTTTTATTAAGCCAATATATACACACTATTATTTAAAGCTTTATCTAAGTGGATAAGCTGGAAGGATTGTTACTACACTGGACAAAATGCTTATCGGCATCTCTTCTGGCTTTATGTTCTGAGTTCAAATTCTGCTACGGTTGACATTACCTTTCATCGTTTTGGAGTCAATGAAATAAGAGGAAATATCCTCTTGGGGTTAAAAAAAAATTAGTAGAGTTCTCTCAAACAGACAGTCATGTTAAAGTGGCTACAAATATTACTTGTCAGTACAACTACTGCGTTGATCTCTCAAGTGAAATTTTAGAACTACCATTTTTGCTTACATATATATATATATTAGTTGGAATTTACAAAAAAGAAAACAAAAGACGAAGACAGGTGTGTAAACAACAAACAGGTGTATTAATTTAACGTTCGGGAAGGTGAGAATGTCTTTTACGTTTCGAGCCTACGCTCTTCAACAGAATGGAGCATGAGGAAATAAAAAGAGAGAATAAAAAAAGCTTTAGTGGCTAGCGGTCAATCATGGCGATATATATATATATATATATATATATATATATATATATATATATATATATATATATTATATACGTATATGTATATGAATATGAATATGAATATGTGTATGTGTGTGTGGGTGTGTGAGAGAGAGAGAGTGAGAGAGACAGACAGACAGACAGACAGACAAACAGACAGATAGATAGAGAGGTGTAAATATGTATTATTCTGTTCTTATTTCTTCTCTATTCTTCTCTCTCGCTTTTTAAACTAAATATCATTACACCACCATTAACCATTGCTAATCTCTCAGGCATCTAGCTCGCAATCCATTCATCTGTGACTGCAATCTGCGCTGGCTGTCTGAATATCTGCACAACTATCCAGTGGAGACTAGTGGTGCTCGCTGTGAGAGCCCACGCCGCATGCGCAGGAAGAAGATAGGCAATATCAGAGGAAGCAAGTTCAAGTGCAAAGGTCGGTAGTCTCTGATTTTCTCTTTCCTTTATTTGTTTCATTTGCTTCTTTTTAAACAGTTCGAGGTTTACTGCTTCGTTTTTAACTTTTATTACATTCAGTCACTGTGGCCATGCTGAGGCACCCACCGCCTTCGAGGGTTAACTCAAACAAATTGACCCACATATTCATTTTATAAAGGTTACTGCTTATTCTATTGGTTCTCTTAGGCTAAACTGCTGACAGACATGAACTGACCAACACTAGTTTTCAAGCTGTGGAGTGACAAACACAAACACAAAGTTTCACGTGCACAAACACACACACATTAATAGTTAGTGAATGCCACCTATTAATCCCCTCCATTTTCTTATTGCTATATATATATATATATATATATATATATATATATATATATATATATATATATATACAAATAAGAGGAATGACCACTAGGTAGATTCCTAATATGCTAGAGGAAGACCACATATGGTCTGACCACTAAGAAAAATTGTTCTCAAGAATAATTTTTCTTAGTGGTCAATTTTTATGTCAGAACGTAAAGCGAGCAAGACAAATGAAAAGATACAAAATTTGGTGATATACATAAATATATATATATATATATATATATATATATATATATATATATATATATATATATATATATAGTTTGAACATAAGAATACTTGTGCCAGGTATGGCCAGTTTAAATGCTAAAGGGTTAAAAGTGGTGCACCAGCCTGGATGCAGTCCAATGACTCAGATAAATCAGAGAATAACAGTTTAACCCATTATTATAAATAAATATATTTATTGCAGGATCCGAGCAACAACGTACAAGGAATGCTGGGATATGTGCAGTAGTCTCCCAGTGTCCCTCTGACTGTGATTGCACAGGAACTACAGTCGATTGCTCAGGTCGCAGATTAAACAAACTTCCTGATACTTTTCCAGACTATACAACACATCTGTGAGTAATCATTCTATTTTATGTATGTCTGTATGTGTAACATCGTCATTTTAAAGTCCACTTTCTTTCTTGTGCTTTCATCAGATGAAATTTGTTGGGAAAGATTTTCTACAGAGTGGAGGCTTTCCCTGTCACCAACCCTCACCTGTTTCCAAGGGAGGTAATGTTTCTCCATAGCCAGACGTGCTTTTTCACGGTAGATTGGAAATGAAAACAAGCATCATTGAGAAAACCATATCTGGCCATGTGGAAATATCTTTACTTGAAAACAGCTAAGAGTTGGCAACAGGAAAGGCATCCAAAGATAAAATAACCTGCCTTAACAATATTTCATGTGACTCCCATGCAAGCAAGAAATAGATAGATCATAAACAATGATGATGATAATGTGTGTGTGTGTGTGTGTGTGTGCATAAATGTATGCGTGTGTATATTTGTGTGTATATGTGTGTGTGTACATATATATCATCATCATCATCATCATCATCATCATCATCATCATCATCATCATCATCATCATCATCATTTAACGTCCGTTTTCCATGCTAGCATGGGTTGGACGATTCGACTGAGGACTGGCGAACCAAAAGACTGCACCAGGTTCCAGTCAGAGAGTGTAGTGGGTGGCTTTTACGTGCCACCGGCACGAAGGCCAGTCAGGAGGTATTGGCAACGGCCGCGCTCAAAATGGTGTTTTTTACGTGCCACCTGCACAGGAGCCAGTCCAGCGGCACTGGCAACAACCTTGCTCGAATGTTTTTTCATGTGCCACCGGCACATATATATATACATACACACATGCATATGTATATATCATGTGTATATATACGTATGTGTATATATACATATACATGTGTGTGTGTGTGTGTGTGTGTGTGTGTGTGTGTGTGTGTGTGTGTGTGTGTGTGTGTGTGTGTGTGTGTGTGTGTGTGTAGGTATATGTTTGTATATTATATTGTATTGTATTATATTATATCATATTTTGTCTTTAGAAACTTTGCTGACAATGAAATTACAAGGATTGAAACCACAAGTATTCTGAGACGTTTGCCAAGCCTAGAAATCTTGTAAGTAAAATTCTTAAAAGCTTTCTACAAAACGCATGTGTGCGTGCGTGTGTGTGTGTGTGTGTATGTGTGTGTGTGTGTGTGTGTGTGTGTGTGTGTGTGTGTGTGTCAGAGTTTGCAGACAGTCTGCTTGCATATGTATTTCTGAATATACATACATACATACATACACCTGTATGAATACATATATATGTGTGTGTTCCTATGTATATATGTATGTATGATATATACATATGTATGTACACATTTATTTAAGTACATATGTATGTATGTGTGTTATACATGTACATATGTATTTATATATGCATTCACATATGTATGCATGTTATGTGTGTATATATGTATATGTGTGTTTGTGTGTGTATTTATATGCATACATATATATATGTGTGTGTCTGTGTATATATATATATGTGTGTGTATGTGTGTATACATATATATATATACATATATATACATATATATATATATATATATATATATATATATATATATATATATATATATATATATATATATATATATATATATATTCATTGATTTTGCCTTCCCATTTAACACATGCTCATGTGTACACAAATATGTAGTCTCACACATACACACACCTACACATGCATATACACGTATATTTTTTCTCTCCTATTCAACACACCACTATCACACAACCATGCAAACACATACACACATACGCACATACACACATACACACACACACAAAGTACAGTTATGCTATTTCTCCTCTTCTGTCTATATACATGCATACACACATACACACACACACACACACACACACACACACACACACACACACACATTCATACGTACATACAGACACACACTCACATTCATACACACGTGTACACATAAATACGTATATACATAACATACATACATAACATATATACAAAAATACAAGCATACATACATAACATACCTACATGCATACATACATATATACATGCATACACACATACATAACATACATACTTAACACACATGCATACATACATACATACATACATACATGCATATACATGCATATACATGCATACATAAATACATACATGCTTGCATACATACATACATGCATAAATACATAACACGCATACATATATACATACATACATACAAGCATACATACATAACACACATATATACATACATACATACAGCTCCCTTGAAACATACATATCCACTCTTTTCTAATTGTTCCAATCTGTTTACGAACAGGGACCTCAAGAATAACAAAATCACCCATATTGAGGATAATGCTTTCAGCAACCTCAATAATCTCCAGGAACTGTGAGTACTTTTTACCAACCATTTCCTTCTTTAGTTTACCTGTTTTGCTTCTTTTTCTTTTCTTTTTTTTTCTTTTTTTATATATATATATATATACTATTGCTTTTTTGCCACCAAGATTTTCTGGAGCTAAGCTAAAACACACCACAGAAATACACATATACACACATACACAATGAAATTCCTTTATCACAACTTCAGTTTTACACTGCTGCAATCACAAGCGTTTACATGCCTGACGAGTGTGATAGCATGAAACTCAAATTGCGAGGTGGTATTTTACTTTCCATTCTATTATGTGCATGTATATATGTATAGAAACACTCATTTATATATAGAGAGAACTGTTAATCCTGTCTCTACTCATCACACGAACTTCTGGACTCTCTACCTTTTTTCATTCTGGACTTATTTATTCTGGACTTTTTTATTCTGAACTTTGCACTCTCCGGCTGCACCCCTCCTGCCTACGGATTACACTGTACCTATCTATCTATCTATCTATCTATCTATCTATCTATCTATCTATCTATCTATCTATCTATCTATCTATCTATCTATCTATCTATCTTTAGCCTGAATATTAGATAACTGCACAGTTATCTATACACCTTTCAGAGATGGCAAGTATGGAAAAAGTCTCTGTATTTTTTTTCCATACCTGCCATCTCTGAAGATCACATAGTGTAACCTAATTATGCTGTTATCTAATATCTGGTTACCTACAACCCAATGCAAAACTGACTAGTTAGACCAGTTGAAATGGATCTGTAATATTGTATGTATATATCTATGTGCATGTATATAATGTAATACTTTTATATTTCATAGTATTCTCACGGCCAACAAACTGACCAAGGTTAGTGTAGCTACCTTCAAAGGATTGACAAATTTAAGGATACTGTAAGTATGATTATTAAACATATATACATATTTACGTGTATATATATATATATATATATATATATATATATATATATATATATATATATATATATATATATATATATATATAACAATATATATATATATATATATATATATATATATATATATATAACAATTTAGCTAGGTGTAAGAATAACCTAAGGGATATTAAATATCCAAAGAATTTACTGGTTTATATTGCGATGTGTCATTTGTTTGTATGAAATATTTAAATTGAATTGAATTTATATTTGTTCGATTTATTGTTTTGTTTTCCATTTCTTATATATATATATATAAACCATTCTTGTATTTGGTTTACAAGGTTTTTGATGTTAACTAAAACTAAATCCAATTACTGATTTTTGATGTGAACTAAAGCTAAATCCAATTACTGATTATTATATCAGCATTTCATTATAATTAATTATAATTAATTATAATAAATTATTATAATAATTATGTATTTTTCCACCTGCCACTATTTTTTGCATCTCCCTCATTCTCTCTTGTTTTTTTCTTTTTCATTAGGAATTTACCATTCAACAGAATTGGCTGTGTCAGTAATGATACCTTCAACTCACTCACAAACCTTCGGTTCTTGTAAGTTTTGCTTTCAATTTCATGGTGTGTTTTTTTAGTTTGCGCATATTGTGTGTGTGTGTGTGTGTGTGTGTGTGTGTGTGTGTGTGTGTGTGTGTGTGTGTGTGTGTGTGTGTGTGTGTGTGTGTGCGTGCGTTCAATAGAAATTATCTATTGTCTGTATTCTCTTTCTTTAAAATGTTCTTTTATTCTTCTTTTCATTAGATCCCTCTTTGACAATGAGATCCGCTGTATAATGGAGGGATCCTTCAGCAAGTTACACTACATGTCAACATTGTAAGTATTGATTGTTCAATTCATTGGTAGAATTCCATAAAATGGATGCCCATCACAACATTTACTTTCATGTAATTGTGATAGAGTTATACCTCCTTTACACACTAACCAAAATTCTCTCTCTCTCTTTCTCTCTCTCTCTCTCTCTCTCTTTCTCTTCCTTACTCTCCCTCTCACTTTTTTCTCTCCCCCACTTTCTTTTCTCTCTCTCTCTCTCTCTCTCTCTCTCTCTCTGTCAATTTGACAGAGGGAGTGAACTATGTACAGAACATACATTTAATCATCATCATCATCTTTTAATGTCAGTTGTCCATGCTGGCATGAGTTGAGCATAAGTTTACCAGGGCTGGTAAACTGAGGGACTGCACCAGACTCCAGTCTGATTCAGCACGGTTTCTACAGCTAGATGTCCTTCCTAATGTCAACCACTCCAAGAGTGTAATGGGTGCTTTTACCTGACTACAATTTACTTGGTTTGAAGGGTCTTCTACCAAGCACAGCATATTGCCACTACAAACAGTTCATCTGTGGATTATTCAGCAAGAAATTGTAGAATTGTCTGTCTCAGACTCAAGAAACTACCAAGAATAACATTTTGAAGACCTCATTGTTTGGCTTAGTTCATTGTTTGTAGAATTCTTAACTTCCAGTACATGAGTAGTAAGGAATGCTCAATTCACAACATTGATGGCTCAAATTTATATGAGACGACCACTATCAGCAAAACTATTTTCATTCAGTTGTGTCTGGGGAGAGTCATTTTCTTTTTGTGCCTTATAATTTAATAGACTCACTGGTAAAATTTCCACTTATTTCTTATTTTTATTTTCCTAAAATTTTCGTTGCGTCTTGCAACCTTTTCTTGAAAAAGTCTTAAAAAGTCTTGGAAAAGGTTGCAAGACGCAACAAAAATTTTAGGAAAATAAAAATAAGAAATAAGTGGAAATTTTACCAGTGAGTGTGCTAAATAATAAGGCACAAAAAGAAAATGACTCTCCCCAGACACAACAGAATATACTTCAACACACAAACTCACATAAAGAATCTTGCAAACCAAATCCAAAAACGAAATATTTTCATTCAAATACAGGTAGTAGTTTTAGTGGTATACCTTTTTATTTCCATTTTACTCAGGACTGACCTTCCAGATTCATTTATATTTTCGATTCCCATTTATTTCATGCTTTCCTCATTTCTTTTACTTTGACCATTTTCTAGGAATTTAATGTCCAATCCATTCAACTGCAACTGTCACTTGGCATGGCTGCCATTGTGGCTAAAAAGCAAGAACTTCGTAACTGGACACTTAACATGCCTGACACCTCACAATCTTAAAGATGCACCCATCATTAGTCATAAGGCATCGGACTTCGTCTGTGAAGGTAAGGGACCATAAAAACCTAACTGGTTCGTTTGTAATAACTGATTCCCAATCCTCATCCATTTTGGTTAATATATCATCAACAATCATCATCATCATCATCATCATTGTCGTCGTCGTCATCATCATCATTTAATATCTGTCTTACATGCTGAGCTGCATCAGGCTTTATAGTCTGCTTTGGCTTGGTTTCTACAGTTAGATGCTCGGATCCTTCTGATTTGGAGGGCACCATTTTTTATTCATGTTTTATATAGTGTGTTTTCTACCGAAACACTTTCAAACTTCGTATACTTGTATATTTTGTGTTATAGAACAGATAAAAAAATGTTGTATTCGAAGTTATTTCATATAAAAAAAAACAAATTGTCGTATTTCGGTGATTTCAACCAATCACTGACGTCTATTGAGGTGAAAACAATTACTGCTATGGATTGTCAACAAAACGTTGTGGTGGTGTAATGGGATCTATCTATTTATCCCTTTCTCATCTATACTTATTGTTTATTGTCTTTGCAGCAAATCTAAATGTTGAGATGGGATGCAATGTTGCAAAACCAACCTGTTGTCCATCTGCTGCTATGGGTAAGTTTTTATTGCAATCATTTTTGTTTTTTGTATGAAACTAATGATGCTGACTGGTGATCCATCACCTTCCTCTCCTCCTCATCAAATACACACAGAAATACTCACATTACTTGCTTGACCTTCATACTGGTAAAAAAGGATAAACATTCTTCTGTTGTACATCCACTTATGCTAAGAATGAATTTGATCAGATAAAATACTTGAATAGTCTTGACAATTAATTCTGCCATAAAGGGAAACCATTGGTCTGACAGATTTCCAAGATATTGCCCCACCAGATCATCGCAGATCCTCCTCCATGTTTAAAAGTTGGAAGAAGGCAGTTTTGATCAAATGCTTCTTTTGGCTGTCTCCACAACAAGACAAATAACACAAAGAACGATCCTTCATCAGTTGTCGGATGTTTTTCTAATCCATATTTCGAACATTTCACAACA
>NC_142941.1:14361653-14366653 GCF_046866305.1 Octopus bimaculoides
CATAAATTTGATGTTATTTTAGTGATTAATATAGATATAAAATAATGCTTGACTGATTCCTACTTTCATTAATTAAGGCTAAGAGCTGGCTGGTTAGGATCATTGGAAGTTCTTTGGTTATGAATCCCAGTTCAAGATAAGACCCAAGTGCTCACTATTAATACTAAATAGTTTGAGATCAATTAGGGCTGCAGCTAAGATTTTTTTTTCTAGAGCCCTCAGACTTATAAGGCAGGTTACCCAGATCACAACGGTGCCTCTAAACAGGACACCAGTCCATTACAGGATTCAAGGCCAACAATTTTGAAGGGAGGGGACAAGTTGATTACATCGATCTCACTTATTTGACGCTACTCTATTTTATTGACTCAGAAATGATGAAAGACAAAGATGGCCTCAGCAGAATTTGAACTCAGAATGTAAAAAGCAGAAGAAATGCCACTAAGGATTCCATCCCAATGCGTTAACAGTTCTGCTAGGCCCCAGCTCACTACCTTGGAGCTAAGATTGCACAACCATTATAGCCCTTTCTTCTTGGTTTGGTGTCTCTTAACATTCTGAATTTAAATCATGTCAAGGTCAATTATGCCTTTTATCCATAAAGGCGCCAGTCAAGTACTAAAGTCGATAATATTTACTGAACCTTTCCTTCAAATTTATGGCCTTGTACCCATAAAAAAATAAAGAAAGTACCATCATCATCATCATCATCATCATTTTTATCATCATCATCATTATGGAACTTGTGCCAGTGGCACATGTAAAAACATTCGAACGAAGTCGTTGCCAGTGCCGCTGGACTGGCTCCTGTGCAGGTGGCATGTAAAAAACACCATTTTGAACATGGCCGTTGCCATTACCGCCTGACTGGCCTTCGTGCCAGTGGCACGTAAAAGCACCCACTACACTCTTGGAGTGGTTGGCGTTAGGAAGGGCATCCAGCTGTAGAAACTCTGCCAAATCAAATTGGAGCCTGGTGTGGCCATCTGGTTCGCCAGTCCTCAGACAAATCGTCCAACCCATGCTAGCATGGAAGGCAGACGTTAAACAATGATGATGATGATCATCATCATCATCACCATTATTTTAATTAAGGCAGAATTGTCAGTGCATTGGATAAAATCCTTAGCGGCATTTTGTCCATCTTCACATTCTGAGTTCAAATTCTGCTGAGGTCAACTCTGCCTTTCATCTTTTCAGAGCGCATAAAATAAAGTACCACTTAAGTACTGGGTCTGATAAAGTCAACTAACCCCTTTTCACTAAATTTACTGGCTTTGAGCCAAACTTTCATATTATTATTATTGTTATTATTATGGTGGCAAGAGACAGTGAGCTGGTAGAACTGTCAGTACACAGGACAAAATGCTGTCCTTATGTTCTGAGTTCAAATTTCAGCAAGGACAACTTTGCCTTTGATCCTTCTGGGTTGATAAAATAAGTACCAGTTGAGCACTGGGGTCAATCTCTTCCATTTATGGGTCTGTAGCCCTGCTGGGCCTGTATAAGAACTTATTTCTTTTTGCTGGTATGACTGTTGCTGTTGTGGTTGTTGCTGTTGTTGTGATTGTTGTTGTTGTTGTTGTTGTTGTTACTGTTGTTGTTACTGTTGTTGTGATTGTTGTTCTCGATATTGTTACTATTCTCATTGTTGCTGTGGTTGTTGTTGTTGTTGCTGTTGCTGTTGTCAGTGTTGTCATCATTGTAGTTGCTATCATTATTACTCTCAGTGTTGTTGTTTTTGGTGTTGTTGCTGCTGTTGTTGTGTTGTTGTTGTTTCTCCCCAGGCTGACCTTCATCCAACAGACTTATATGATGAAAGAAATCCTAGTAGAGACCTTTCCATTCTTTTATAGGAAGGTAATGGAAGCAGGTACATAGGACTATATTATTCAACAAGTTTCCTTCCCTTATTTACAAAGGTAGAGTGCATTGTGAGGATGACCTGGCTGCTATTTCTTGCATGTAATACTTAAGGCTCCCTACTTAAAGTTTGATCACTGGTTTGCTTCTTCACACAGAAGCCACTCCAGCTGTGACCGTCCCATTTTTTTATAGTGAGGTGTTAGAAGTAGGCCACATTATGCATTGAGTTCCTTCTCCATTATTTATGACCAGAGAATGTGATGTGAGGATGACTTGGTTGCTATTTCATACATGTGGCATATCCACATAGAGAGAGGTTCCCTCCTCAAGTATTAAAGCTTCAACATTGATCTGTTTCTTCATACAGAAGCCACATATTTTACAAATACAGACAGCTGTCACTCATGAGTGAATATGACTCTGCAACATGTATCATGCTTTTGCTAATTGTTTTAGACGCATATGTATTTGTGAGCAGACATAGACACTCTCTTGGCAAACGTACAAGGTGGTATCAAAAAGTCTCTGGACTAATTATATTTAATAGAAAATAACATATTTACCAAAGTTTTAACATCGTCTCCTTTGAAATAGTCACCGTGCTCGACAATACACCGGTCCCAGCATTCCTATCACTTTTGGAATCCAGCCTGAAAGTCGTTTTCCATAAGCAAGTCAAGGACCTGCCGTGATTTGTCCTGGATCTTGACAACGGTGTTAAAATGGTAACCTTTGAGCTGCATTTTCATCTTGGGGAAGATGAAAGTCTACAGGTGCTAAATTTGGTGAATAGGGCAGGTACAGAAGTGATACCATGATATTTTTGGTGAGAAACTCAAGAGTGAGGAAAGCTTGGTGATAGAGTGCATTGTCGCCATAAAGAATCCAATTCTTCACGCTCTACAGATCCAGTCACTTTCACCAAATGCCTTGCTCAAGAACTCAATGCATCACCCAGTTCAGGAATTGAACCCACAATATTATGATCATGAGTCCATCATCATAACCACTAGGCTGCATGTCTTTGTCTCCGCTGGCAGTGTTGGTGGCAAGGTGGAAGTGGATGATGGTGTATCTGGTGATTCAAAAGGCACAAATGTGTGGTTAAGAAGTTAAGAAGCTTGCTTTGCAACCACATAGTTTCTGGTTCAGTCCCACTGCATGGTACCTTGGATAAGTGTCTTCTACTATAGCCCCAGGCTGACTAATGCCTTGTGAATGAATGGAAACTGTGTGGATGCCCACCCTCTGTGTGTGTGTGTGTGTGTGTGTGTGTGTGTGTGTGTGTGTGTGTGTGTATAAGTCAAGCAGTGATGACAGTTGATCTTATAACACTCATTACAACTACTTCTGCTGCTGTTGTTGTGGTTGTTGATATTGCAGTTGTTGCTGTTGTTGTTGTTGTTGTGGTTAATGTGCTGCTGTTGTAAGCGTTTATTTTTATTTTTGCTGTTATTGATGTTATTGTTCATTTGGTTTTGTTACAGTCGTCGTCGTTGTTGTTGTTGTTGTTGTTGTCATGGTACTGCTGCTGCTGCTGTTTTACTTTCATGCCTGTGTAGAGTCCCTTGGTGACTGACCCAGACCAAAGCTAGGAAAGAGGAAGGCATGTTGTAGAGTGTCACAGAGAACCCAGACTTCATTGCATTTAATAGCAACAAAGTTACTTCCCCCTTTTCTCATTCTCTGTTTCCTGTTCAACAGATTAGTTTCAATTTCATTAAAGGTAAAAAAAAAATGGACCTTGCAGTGTTTTTGTGCAGGCAAAATCAGTATAAGTAAGTGTGAGTGGAAGCTGGCCTGTTGAATAACTGAATTACTGATACTATGCATCCAATAGGCTCTTGCACACTCACTGGTTACTCAGTATCACTCACAAGGCAATTTGTAGCTATGGTAAATACTACCACTGCTTACTTACACTTGTGGGCCATTCCATAAAGTGGTACCAACATATAATAAAACAAGACTAAATTTATGATAATCAAGCAGCATTATTAGAGTGTATTTTGTGTGTACAAAGAGAGGTATAATTGGTCTAGTTAAGTTTAGACCGCTGCGTAGGTTATTGTCATTGACTCTGTTTCCAATATAGTGGTTCAGTTATTATTATACTTAGTGGTATTACTAGTGTTGAATGCAGAGCAAATGTAGGAAAAATTACAATAAACACAAGTTTATATTATTAGTTCCTACGTATGTTTCACCATTGTGGCTACTTGGAACCTTGCATCGGATGCTCAAAGAGTATTTGAATGCTTCTCTCTGTAACCTAATGCGATAAAGTGTTCCCTGATGATTGTGTTCTGGTTAAGCATCCAAATGCACCTGGAACAGCCAATGCAGGATTCCAAACACCCATAATGGTGAACCGTACATAGGAACTAATAACTCTTTCTACTGTAGGCACAAGGCCTGAAATTTTACAGTAGGGGTTAGTCAATTACATCAACCCCTGTATTCAACTGGTACTTATCTTAACAACCCCGAAAGGATGAAAAGCAAGGTTGACCTCAGTGGAATTTGAACTCAGAACATAATGACAGATGAAATATTGCTAAGCATTTTGTCGAGAATGCTACTAATTCTGCTAACTAACCACTATAAGTAGGAACTAATAATATAAAGTTGTGTTTATCGTAATTTTTCCTGTATGACTAGTAGATAAATCTATAAGATATACCAGCAGATTCAGTCGTATTTATGACCAGCTTTCAGCCAAAAAAAAAATGCCATCAGATAGTGTCCCAACTTTCCTCAGGTACTTTGACCCTAAACCTTAACATCCTCCAGTTGGCAGGTCAGCAGTAATGGCCAGTCCCTACCCATCTTCTCTCTTCCCATAGTATTAAGAATATAATATAAAAATGTCTAAATTTTACCCACTTTGTAAACAATTTCAGAATAGGAGGAGACAGAAAGGAGACTTGTAGGGGTCTTTTTCCCTGACTGTTTTCTGTACCTCACCCTGCTGCCACCACCACCACCATCACCACCACCACCACCACCACCACCACCACTACCACCACCTACCTGTGCACGCAATACTGTTTACAACCTTCCTCACAATATACAATCACCCAAGTACCTGCATATGTTTTCCCCTTTTTTATTTACTCCTGCCAGATATTTGG
>NC_142941.1:14371653-14394153 GCF_046866305.1 Octopus bimaculoides
GAGTGATCTAATGTATAGTACAAACATTTGATCACTATAAACAAATCTGTTGCATGGTCGCTCAGCAAGAAAATGCTCACCTGTCAGCTATGACAGGAGATTCCATGAAACTGTAGTAACATGAAATGATGTGACTTGCTCAAGCACACAATTCCCTTCCTAAGCCAGGAATTGAACACATGACTTCATTATCATAAACCAAGGATGCTAACTACTATGCCATGTGCCTTAACACCTTGAGGTGTGAATGCTATAAAACAAAGATGTCAGCTCCAGGTGAGCTGAGAATATAATGCAGATGGCCTCCTGATTCAGAGGCAATTCATTGCATTGTTACCATGTATTTAACCCATATATGCCCATAAAAAATATAAAGTCTTAAATTTTCACTGTATATAGATTAAACGTTACGGTAAACTTTCACCATCTGGAGATGATGGACAGTATGCAACTGTTAGTTATGGGTGTCACCTACCCACTGAACATTTCATATTCTTAGTCAGATGCTTCCCAGCGAGTTCATGTCCAAACAAGTTGGAGCAGGTTTTGTCCAGCAAAAACGCAACCAGGGGTACATATAGGTTTAATATCCATGTGGAGGTGTGTGGTTAAGTGGTTAGGTTGTTGGAATCATGACATTGAGATTGTAGTTTTGCTTCTTGGACCAGGCAACACGTGTTCTTGAACAAAACCCTGCATTTTACATTGTTCCAGTCTACTCAGCTACCAAAAATGAGTAGCCCTGCTATGGACTGATGTCCCATCCAGGGAAGAATATATACACCACACCACAGAAACTGGGAAAAATACCCCTATAAGTCTATATTACTTGGGAAGGATCTCTCTCTCTCTCTCTCTCAATTCTAATTAATATCCATAGACGTAGGAGTGGCTGTCATAGACGTAGGAGTGGCTGTGTGGTAAGTAACTTGCTTACCAACCACATGGTTCCAGGTTCAGTTCCACTGCATGGCACCTTGGGTAAGTGTCTTCTACTATAGCCTTAGGTCATCCAAAGCCTTGTGAGGGGATTTGGTAGACGGAAACTGAAAGAAGCCCGTCGTATATATGTATATATATGTATGTGTGTGTGTGTGTGTGTGTGTGTGTTTGTGTGTCTGTGTTTGTCCCCCCCAACATCACTTGACAACCGATGCTGGTGTGTTTACGTCCCCTTAACTTGTTGGTTCAGCTAAAGAGACAGATAGAATAAGTACTAGGCTTACAAAGAATAAGTCCTGGGGTCGATTAGTTCGACTAAAAGGTGGTGCTCCAGCATGGCCACAGTCAAATGACTGAAACAAGTAAAAGAGTATAGGAAAGGTAACAACAAGGCCTTTCACATTTGACAACACATAAAAATAAAGAGGACGCTTTCTACCTGGTCAAATGAACCTAATATTTAATATAACACTTTCCCACTTTGACTGTATTTTATATACTTGTATTTCCAGAGACCTCAGCTACAACCAGATTGAAACTCTGCCGGATTATGCTTTTGCCAACCTTTCTCATATGTCAACTCTGTAAGTCAGTCATTGTTTTTGTTTCTTTCATTTATTACTAACTGTTCTTCTATTATTCTTGTAGGTATATTCTTACTTCTATTATTCTTGTAGGTGTATTCCTCCACTGAATTACTATTTTCTCTCCTCTTCTGTGAGATTCTGGACAAATATATATATATATATATATATATACATTTCCAATTTATATATATATATATATATATATATATATATACTCAAATATATAAAAACACTACACTCATTATTATATTAGGAGATTTTCAAGCATAGAAGTCAACATAGTATATAGTGTAACCATGTCATGTAAATATATAAATTTTGTGACTTACTTACCAAATCCTGTTGCATTTTACTTGGAATTTTGGGTCCTCCAAAGTTGTCTTGGTGTATAAGTCAACCTACCTTTTTTTTTTTTTTTGGCCTGTAAATTCTGATTTGAAAATTTAAAACTGTATGCCAGAAAATGCTGAAAATTCATATTAACACTTAGACATTTAAACATCGCTTCTGTTTCTTTTTTTTTTTTTTTTTTCCTGCTTCCATTTCAATTGATGCCACCAACACCAACACCGACTGGTTTCTACAGAATACTCAGTTATAATCCACTTCAGTGTGTTGCTGAAACAAGTTTCTCTGGACTTACCAAATTACGAATACTGTAAGTATTGACAAATTACGATGATGATTATTATTGTTATTATTATTATTATTATTATTATTATTATTATTATTATTATTATTATTATCATTATCATCATTATTATTATTCATCTGTCTTTACTGTTTGAGTTCAAATTCTGCTGAGATCGTCTTTGTCCTTCATCCTTTCAGGATCAGTGAAATATAAATACAAAGATTGCCTTTTGGTATTAATACTGCTTCTGTTGCTAATTATTTCTAAATAAGCTTGCTGGTTATTTGCAACATTAGTGCTTGAAAGGTCACTGGAATTCTATACATTGCTGGCTGTCACTGAGGAATGCAGTACATCGAAACCATGTGATCTGGCAGTTTCGGAAACCCAAAGCAGATGATTCTCATCTGCTAATGATGTGTGTGTGTGTGTGCATGTGTGTGTGCATGTGTGTGTGCATGTGTGTGTGTGTGTGTGTGTGTATGCGTGTGTGTGTGCGTATTTATGCACCATGAGTGCATATAAGAAGCCCTCTCAAGGTGAATACTTCAGCATTCAATGTTCTAACAAAACATCCACATTAAGTTGGATATAAAGATAGCTTCGAGCCTCATTAGTCATCAGAGGCATAAACACCGAGAGAGGGGAAGAACTGCTGAAGAAGAAGCCAAATAAATTATCAGACAAATGATAAAATGCAAACAATATATATATATATATATATATATATATATATATATACTCCCTAACTGGCTCCTATGCCAGTGACATGTAAAAAGAACCCACTACACTCTCATTGTGGTTGGCGTTAGGAAGAGCATCCAGCTGTAGAAAACTTGCCAGATCAGATTGGAGCCTGACTTGCCAGTCCTCAGTCAAACCATTGAACCCATGCCAGCATGGAAGGCAGACATTAAACGATGATGATGATGATGATGCTATACACACGCACACACACACACACAGTGGGCTTCCACAAAGTTTCTGTCTAAAAATTCATCACAAGTCATTTATAGGCCAGTTAAGTTAGGCATTTACCTTCTCAGGTGATGCCAGCTCATAGGGGCTGGTTTCCTGGTTTCCATGCCGTATAAATTCTCCCTGACTGGAGCAACGTGAAATGAAGTGTTTTGCCCAAGAATATAACACGTTGCCCAGTCCAGGAATTGAAACCACAATCTTACAATTACGAGTCCAACACCTTAACCACTAAGCTACACACCTCCACATTTACAGACTAGGAACAGTAGAGATGCAGTGCAACGAAGCTGATCTCAAAACCACATAGTCAAACAACAACCTCATAAGCACTACACTCATAAATTTTAATTATTCTGGTCTAATTAGAAAACCCTTTTAATTGTAGTAATTTCTCAATTATACATTTACCTTGGTTAATGTTATAATCACCTTAGAAATATCACTATTAATGTCATAATCACCCTATCATTGTCATGGTTAATGTTATAATTTCTTTCAAAGGTCTCTGCATGAGAACAAGCTGTCTACCATTCCATATGGAACCTTCAAAGATCTTCATTCGTTAACCCATATGTAAGTATAAAAGAAACCAATTAAAATTTTACTACTTAACTCTTTTACCATATTCCGTTACTGTATTTATTTTGAGATGCTCTGTATTTCTTTCAATTACTTTAAATATAACAAAGAATTTAGTAAAATCATTTAGTTGTCATTCAGCTAGTGTTAGGAACATAAATTGCGACTAAGGTTTGGTGGAAGAATTTAAACAAGACATTTGTACTCAGAGCCAGAGCTGGTTTCAGCTGGGTTGGTAACGAAAGGGTTAATTAGGAAAATAATGAAGAATTTAGTAAAGTAACTGTCATCATTAAACTGGTATTTGACATTTAGATATAAGATATGAAATTTTGATGGAAGGTTTTAAATAAAATCTCTTTAAAACATGATGTTTGTGTATATATATGTGTGTGTGTGTGTGTGTGTGTGTGTGTGTGTGTGTGTGAAGGCACATGGCTCAGTGGTTAGAGCGTCGATCTTACGACAGTGAGGTTGTGAGTTCGAATCCCAGACCAGGCTGCACATTGTGTTCTTGAGCAAGATACTTTATTTCACGTCGCTCCAGTTCACTCAGCTGTAGAAATGAGTTGCGACGTCACAGGTGCCAAGCTGTATCAGCCTTTGCCTTTCCCTTGGATAACATCGGTGGTGTGGAGATGGGAGGCTGGTATGCATGGGCGACTGCTGGTCTTCCATAAACAACCTTGCCCGGACTTGTGCCTAGGAGGGTAACTTTCTGGGTGCAATCCCATGGTCATTTGTGACCAAAGGAGTTCTCTGACACATATACATGTGTGTGTAAGTGTGTGTATTGTTTAATGTACATATATATATATATATATGCGTGTGTGCATATTTTTTAATGTACATATATATAATATAATAGATATAGTGTGACTATATATATATGTAAATATAACCAATCTCTTTTATTCCAGCGTTCTTGGAGGAAATCCATTATACTGTGACTGCAACCTCAAATGGCTTTCTGATTGGATAAAAAAAGATTTTCTTGAACCTGGCATTGCTACATGTGCCGGACCACCGCCAATGTCTAACAAACTCCTTCTCACTACGCCTTCCTATAATTTCCAGTGTGGAAGTAAGTACATGAATCTCACTCTCTCTCTTTCTCTCTCTCTCTCTCTCTCTCTCTCTCTCTCTCTCTCTCTCTCTCTCTCTCTCTTTCTCTTTGTATATATATATATATATATATATATATATACAATTGAAAACATTGAAGTCAACATGAAGGGGTACAGTTGGACATTTCTGTTTTAATCACTACAATTGTTTCCACTCATCATAGTTCTCCAGGTGTGCAAATACTTGATTAGGCAACTGTTTCTTTGCATTATGAGATCTAGTTGTGTTTCCTCAGGCGATATGTAAATATTGTCTCTGTAAGAATATCCTATCTGTCTGTCATGATCTGAATTTAGTAGTAGTCACTGAGCTTATCAGGAGGTGTTGTTGCTGAAGGGCCATTGGCAAACTGCTTTGAATGTGTAGATGTAGTGGGATGGTGATTCTGCTACTGTTAAAGTGGTTGCCATTTTAAAGGGAATGGCACTTGATTTCTTTTCAGTAGAAAAAAAAATCTGTTTTTAGATTGAGATGGATATTGTGAAAAATATCTATTATATACATACACACACACACACATACACACACACGCATACATACATACATACATACATACATATATGTATGTATACACTTGCTTTCTCCTGACTTGTTATAATGACTCCCTCTCATTTTCATTTATAACAGAAAAACCAGACCCAGTAGTAATGTCCAAGTGTAACGCCTGCTATGAGAACCCTTGTCAACACGGTTCCACTTGTACGGTGGTCTCGTTCCAGAATTTCACCTGTTCTTGTACACCGGGTTATTATGGCACCAAGTGTGAGAAAGAGATCGATTCATGCTTCGGCAACCCTTGCTACAATGGGGCTACTTGTGAAGTTTTGGACAACGGCAGATTCATGTAAGTTAAACAGATACAGCTTTTCTTTCTTTCTTTCTTTCCTCCCTTTCTTCCTTCAATTACCTAATTCCCCTGCTACTACCCTTAGGTCTGTCATGATCTCTAGGACTCATAAGGCTGGAGCTCAAATCCAATTTCCATGGGGTACATATGACTGAGGATTCAATACTTTCCCTGAAACAAGACACCAGTCCATTGAAGCCTTTAACTTCAACGTTTTATCTATCCCCACTTTCTTTCTCTGTCTGCTCCCATGATTACTTGTGCCACAAGCTTCTGTGAAAGGCCAGATCTGGCTAGTTTGAACATAAAATAGAGAAAATTTGGGGCCAGATATGGCCAATTTAAATGCTAAAGGGTTAAATATGTCATTAAAATTTTTTTTTTAATATGTCACTATTTAAAAAAATTTTGAGAGCTGTGACACAATTGATATTAACCCTTCTGATACCATCTGACCTAAGACTGCCTCTGTTTCTGATTCTATGTTACAAACTTCTCATTTCCATCAAAATTTATTGTTAATTTATGCTCCAAACACCAAATTAATAATGACAAAGTTCTGATGTTAGATTCTTCATTATTTTCAAAATTAATTGAAACAAAGGTGGTATATTTTAACTCAAATATGGTAACATGAAGTTTAAAGAGACGTAAATTAAAACTTTCCCTCAAAAGTTATTTCAATAAATTCTTTGTTAATTTCAAAACTAATTGAAACAAAGGCAGCGTGTATCAAGCAAAATATGGTAACAAAAGGGGTAATGTCACACTTAATCATATCTTTGAAAAAACGAAAAGATAAAACCAGTTTCTGTTGTGTTGATATAATCATTTCTCTCTGATTTGAAATTCATCTTGCAGATGTCACTGTCCACGAGGCTTCAATGGTTATCGCTGTGAATCCAACATAGATGACTGTACAAACCATTCCTGCCAGAATAATGCCACTTGCATTGATTTAGTGGAAACATATACCTGTCAATGTCCTATTGGTTATATAGGTGAGTATAATTTTTATACAGATGTGTATCTCTTTCAATCATCATCATTTAACATCCATTTCCCATGCTAGTATTGGTTGGACAGTTTGACAGGAGCTGACCAGCTGAAGGCCTATTTAAGCTCCAAGTCTGTTTTGGCACAGTTTCTATGGCTGGATGCCCTTCCTGACACCAACCACTTCACAGAGTGTACTGTGTGCCTTTTACACATCACACGTACAGCTGCTTTTTATGTGGTACCAGCATCTACGAACCTGCAAGATTAGGGGATACTCAGCTGGGGTGGGTTGCAGGAGATGAGCCTGTATGCAAGAACAATCATGCTTTAACTTAGCTTGACATGTCTTTTCAAGTACAGCAAACCGCTATGAGTCTCCATCTCCTGTCATACCTTCCACGAATCCCAATGTCTGTAGATCCTTTCTCACCTCTTCATTCCACATCTTCCTGGGTCTACTCCTCCCACATGTTCCCTCTACAATTAGAGATTAGCACCTCTTGATGCAACTGTCTTCACGCACATATATATTTATGTGTATGTGTGTGGGTGTGGGTGTAAGAGTATAAGTATAAATGTGGTTATAGGCACAGGAGTGACCGTGTGGTTAAGAAGCTTGCTTCCCAGCCAAGTGGTCTTGAGTTGAGTCCTGCAGTGTGACATCTTGAGTGTCTTCCACTATACCCTGAGGTCAACCAAAGCCTCGTGAGTGGATTTGGTAGACAGAAACTGAAAGAAGGCAGTGAGCTGGCAGAAACGTTAGCACATCGGGTGAAATACTTAGCGGTATTTCGTCTACCATTACGTTCTGAGTTCAAATTCCGCCGACGTCCACTTTGCCTTTCATCCTTTCAGGGTCGATGAATTAAGGACCAGTTACGCACTGGGCTCGATGTAATCGACTTAATCCCTTTGTCTGTCCTTGTTTGTCCCCTCTGTGTGTAGCCCCTTGGGGGCAATAAAGAAATAATAAACTGAAAGAAGTCCCTTTAAGATATAGAGCAGTAGTTCTCAACCAGGGTACATATGACCCTTAAGGGTCCATATAATATTTTGTTGTAAAAATTTATGTGCAGTAAATTGTTTATACTTCCACAACACACAAAATATTAAAAATTTTTTTAAATACAATTCCCAATATTTTAATTATAAAAATACAGTAGGATTTTACTTAAACATTGGATTGCTGTGGAGGTCCAGTAGAGTAAAATAGAAACCAAAAGGATCCACAGGTAATAAAAAAAATGAACCACTGATTTAGGTAAAAAAAAAAAAGAACCTGTTGTATTCCTCTTGGGGGACTCGCAAAGAAAACACAAGTTGTACTATTTAGTTATCACATTTATTTATTAACTATATACAAAGAACTCACTCACCGAATGTTCGTTATCAAGAAACAAGAATGTTGTCCTCGCCATATATATCAATAACATTCAGCCTCGACAGTCATTCAAAACAACAACGAAACAGGGACCTCAGACGAACTATATTGAAATATGGGACTTCAGACGAACAACAAACAAATCTAACAGTCCATATAACAGAACCGCTGATTTAGAGTGCCAAGAAACTCTGCATACCTCAAAACCAGTTGAAACAAATTACCCCGTAGGTGAATGAGAACAGTAGATTGTGAAATTTTGCTGTTATTTCAACTCATCAGTACTCTCAAAACAAAATTTAATTTTAATTCAATTTTGCTTTACCTGTGCCAAGTTGTTGCACATCAGAATATAAATTCTATGATATCTGCACATATCTCAGACCAGGAATTTGAGTTTGTGAAGTTCTAGAGCTCATGACAGACTTAATACATGATAGAATCAACTATAAGCTCTCCCCTACACACATACAGCTTTTTAACTCTGTTATTGATTATTATTATTATTATTATTATTATATTGATTTTACACTCTAACTTTTTCTGCTATGGCTTACTTTCAGGTAAACACTGTCAGAAGAAGATTGTGTTTTGTGAAGGAGAGTATAATATGTGTGAGAATGGTGCTACCTGTAAGCCTAAAGGTGATGATTACAGGTAAGTACATTCATTTGTTTTAGTGAGTATGCCTAAAGTCATGTACTTATTATAACCTTCTCTTGGTGTTATGTTATATATATATATATATATATATATATATATGTGTGTGTATATATATATGAATAATAATAATAAATGGAGCAAAACGCATATAAATAAAAGTTCCTTTATTTATATGCGTTTTGCTCCATTTATTATTATTGTTCATATCTTCTCAAAATGTATCACTTTAACGTGGTATCTCTACCTGTAAAACGGCTGTGATATCTTGTTTTCTAGTGTAATTTTTGCTACCTCTGGTAACAACTATCATATTTACATTATCAAAGGTTTTTTAAAACTGAGATAATATTAATATATACATAAACATATATATATATATATATATATATATATATATATATATATATATATATATATACATATACATATATATATACATATATACATACATATATATATATACACATATATATACACACATATATATACACACATATATACACACATATATATACACATATATATATACACACATATATACACACATATATATATACACATATATATACACACATATTGAATAATTGAACCTTTTGATCAGTTATTAAGTAAGTACATATTTGAATTGAATTGTACTTAGACATAACAGTTTTAAAGTTTTTTAAAAATGTACCAAGCTTTTGGCCACAAGTGCATACTCCCCAAAAATGTGTGACTTTGTGCTTGATATTCTATTACTAATTATTGTATTAATAAATGTTTTCTTTTCTTCTCTTTTTTTTTTTTTGTATTATTCCTTTCGGGGTACTTTGATGTGACCCTTCTACATATCTACATACTTCTCTCGTCTAAACCACCAGCTGCGAATGTCTACCAGGTTACACAGGTAAAAATTGTTCAGAAAACATAGATGAATGTCGCTCTCATATTTGTCAGAATGGTGCCAAATGCATGGATGGTCTCAACGGATACACGTGTATCTGCCCACCTGGTTACCTAGGCAACTTCTGTGAAATAGCACCCATCCAACAGTCAGGTGTACAACAACCCAGTGCCTGCCTTCACCACGAATGTAAAAACAATGGACTGTGTTATCTGCCTTCCACCACATCTGACTACATGTGCCGCTGTGCCGCAGGTAATGTACTCTACAACTATATGATGTGACACTTTGTATTTTATCTCATAGTGAATTTATTGTACAGTGAAAGTGTGTGGCCTAGTGGTTAGGCTGTTGCATTCGTGATTGCTAGATTGTGGGTTCAATTCCCTGATTGGGTAGTGCAATGTATTCTTGAGGAAAATGCTTCATTTCACATTGCCCTAGTCCCCCTTTTATCAGGGATAAATGTTAGCCTTCTCGCCAAGCCAGTGGGGTGGCATTATTTGAAAGTTAAAACAATGTAAAAGTGCATTGTTACCAGTGATGTGTAACAATATCTGATAGTCTGGTTGGTCACATGATCATGTGATTTATTATACAGCATCATATTGCAACACCATGCAACACATCACACAACATTAAAAAACTGGTGCTCCATTGGTTACAATGATGAGGGTTTCTGTTGATCTGATCAACAGAACAGTCTGCTTGTGAAATTAACATACAAGTGGCTGAGCACTCCACAGATAAGTGTACCCTTAATGTAGCTCTCAGGGAGATTCAGTGTAATACATAATGTGGACAAGGCTGGCCCTTTTGAATTACCGGTACAGCTCATTTGCCAGCTGAGTTGACTGGAGCAACATAAAATAAATTGTCGTGCTCGAGGACACAATGCACAGCTGGGAATTGAACACACAACCTCACAATCGTGAACGAATACCTCTAACAATTAAACCACGCATCTTCACACTCTACAATACTACTGCAAATACACTACATCACATCTTCATGCTGCACTATTCTACTTAACACTGATTCACACACTACAACATGGCAAACATACTGCACAACACCTTACACACCACTTCTACACACAAACAAGTCGTTATATTTGCATTTCACTCTACAGCATTGAACAAAACTTTATCATCTTACACACACACATCTTTACATATATATATATGCGTGAGTATCTAACTCTCTCTCTCTCTCTCTCTCTCTCTCTCTCTCTCTCTCTCTATATATATATATATATATATATATATATATATATATATATATATATATATGTATGTATATTATATATTAAATATATATGTATATATGTAACTATTTACATATATATATTTATATATATATCATATATATGTATATAATACATGTATATATAACTACACAATATCTATGCATACATACACATAAGCACAGGTGCACACACACATGTATATGTATGCACATACATATGTATATGCATACGTATGCATATATGCATGTGTGTGTACATATATATGTGTGTTTACGTATGTATGTATGTATATATGTATGTATATATGTATGTATACACAAGCATACATATATGTGTAATATAATATGCCTATACATTTTTATAACATACAAACAGAGAGAATGTGACCGAGATGTAATATAATATATTTATTATGTATACATATCATATGCATAATAATTGAAATCTTAACCTGTTTAATCTTATTTATTAAGGATTTTTCATACTTTCTTATCAGTCCTTTATGTTTAGTTTGTAACAATAGGTTATGTAAGTGTATGACTATTTCAAGACTTTTTTGTCAGAATGAAATGATAGTAGAGACATATTATTGATGCATTGTGCAGTTGGCTGGAAAGGAACATGGGAATGTTGTTATAACTGCTAAAATCATCATTGCCAGATTTGAAATCTTTTAATTGTTAACTCCTGGTAACTTTCATAATTTGTTTCATGTGTTCTACATATTATGTGTGTTGAATTTTGGTTTGTATATTACTCTTTATGAAGATTTTGCTATTAAAGGTCAAGGAAAATTATGTATATATATATATTTTATATATATGCTGATGCCCTTCATAATGCCAACCAACAGGATGTACAGACAATAGTTATAAAGTACTGAATACAAAAAGTAGAGTAATAATGGAGTGAATAAGAATATCATATCTCTCACTCACTCTCTTTGTCTCTCTCTCTCTCCATATATATATATATATAAATATATATATATATATATATATAATCATAGAGCAAATAAAGAAATATTGCCTTAAGATACATGGCATATTTATATAAATATGCCTGTTCAAGTATCATAAAAGCATGAAACTATTAGTAGCTCTTTCGGTTGTGTATTAAATTGATATTTATCTCTCACTGGATGGAGTACTTTTTTTGTTGATTCTACCTTTATTGGATCTGTGAACTATCTATCTATCTATATATATATATATATAAAATTATGATATAGGGTATCTAAGAGATACCGCCACGCTGAAAAAATAGCAGTCAAATCTTGACTCTTTACCACAATAGATTCAAGATTTGACTGCTATTTTTTCAGCGTGGCAGTATCTCTTCATTATGTTTTTAAATAATTGTTACCTTTGATGGTTTTTATTCCTATGCTGGCCACTTGATAAGATTGATATTTTTATATATCGATCTTATCCTTATATCATCATCATCATCATCATCGTTTAACGTCCGCTTTCCATGCTAGCATGGGTTGGACGATTTGACTGAGGACTGATGCAACCGGATGGCTACACCAGGCTCCAATCTAATTTGGCAGAGTTTCTACAGCTGGATGCCCTTCCTAACGCCAACCACTCAGAGAGTGTAGTGGGTGCTTTTACGTGTCACCCGCACGAAAACGGCCACGCTCGAAATGGTGTCTTTTATGTGCCACCCGCACAAGAGCCAGTCCAGGGGCACTGGCAACGATCTCGCTCGAAAACCCTACAAGGCCAGTCAGGCGGTACTGGCAACGGTCACGCTCAGGATGGTACATCTTATGTGCCACCCGCACAAGAGCCAGTCCAGGGGCACTGGCAACGATCTCACTTGGCTTGCCGGGTCTTCTCACGCACAGCACATTTCCAAAGGTCTCGGTCAGTAGTCATCGCCTCGGTGAGGCCCAATGTTCGAAGGTCTTGCCTCACCACCTCAGCCCAGGTCTTCCTGGGCCTACCTCTTCCACGGGTTCCCTCAACTGTTAGGGTGTGGCACTTTTTCACGCAGCTATCCTCATTCATTATATATATATATATATATATATATATATATATATATATATATATATCTTGAGAGTTTCGTCCTGCTATGTATATATGCATATATGTATGTATACATATATATACATGTATGTGTGTGTATGTGTTAAATACATATACATACACACATGTGCACACACACACACACGTGCACACACACACACACACACACACACACACACTTATATTGCTACCTTACGTTGGACCATTGGGCTGTTAATATTCTTTCACACTATTAATTCAAGTTTATCTCCCTTTCTCTGTCTCACCCTCTCTCTATTCCCTCCTCTCACTCTCTCTCTCTTTCTCTCTACCTGTTACACACACATGAATGAACACATACGCACACTCTGCCTTCCTTTGTTTCTTTCTTCCTTCAATTTTTCTCACACTCTCCTTCTTCCTCTTTTATCCAAACAGGTTTTGCCGGCAAGAAATGCGAAAAGCTTCATACAGTTTCCCTACACGAAGAAGATTCATACATAAAGTTGCCAGCATTACAGGTAGACCCTAAAGCCAATATAACCATTGTGTTCTCTGCTAAGCAAGACAATGGTATTTTGCTCTACACCGGCTTCGAACAACACGTCGCAGCAGAGCTGTTCCGAGGCCGAATTAGGATCAGTTTTGATGTTGGCAACTATCCGGTATCTTCGATGTTCAGCTTCAAAACAGTAAACGATGGCCATTTCCATCATTTGCAAATGATGATTGAGAAAAAGAATTTCACCATGATTGTTGATGGAGGCATTTCCCGTACCATTGTGAACGAAGGATCTCGTGAGAGCCTGGATGTCTCCGATTCCTTGTATCTTGGAGGACTTCCTCCTGATGTCAATGACAGGGCTCTGAAAAATTGGCATATACGAGACAAATCTAGCTTTGTTGGTGAGTGGTACTAATGGTTTTATTTTTTTTTAGTTTTGTTTTGTCTGTGCGTGTTGGGGTATGTTTATGTACATATATAATAGGTGCATGTATGGCTGTGTGGTAAGAAGTTTGAATCTCAACCACATGGTTCCAGGTTCAGTCCTACTGCATGGTATCTTGAGTAAGTATTTTCAACTATAGTTTCAGGCCAACCAAAGCCTTCTGAGTGGATTTCGTAGACGGAAACTGAAAGAAACCTGTCATATATATATATATATATATATATATATATATATATATATATATATATATATAGGGAGAATTCACAAAAAAACAACAGACAAAGACAGGTGGTATAGAAAACAAACAGATGTATTAGTATAACGCTCGGGAATTGAAAAAGTCTTTAACGTTTCGAGCCTATGCTCTTCCACAGAAAGGAACACAGAAAGAAACAAGGAGAGAAATATATATATATATGTATGTATTCATATATGTGTGTGTGTGTGTTTATGTTTGACCCCACCACCGCTTGGCAACTGGTGTTGGTGCATTGGTGTGTTTGTGTCCCTGTAACTTAGCAGTTCAGGAAAAGAGAGTGATAGAATAAGTACCAGGCTTTAAAAAAGTCCTGGGGGCTGCGTGTACAACTAAAACTCTTCAAGGTGGTGCCCCAGCATGGCCGCAATCAAATGACTGAGACAAGTAAAATATAAAAGATAAAAGCTACACACACACACATGTGCGCACGCAGGATGTATATTTGTGTATACATCCATATATATGATGAAAACAGTGTCAATCAAGGACATAAAAACAGGGTCCATTAGGAATCACTTCTGGGATGCTTAAAATATCTGGCAGAATGGGATACAGCCTAATCACCCCTATTGTCAATCAGGTTGTACAGAGAGGTGTCATACACAATGACTAGTGTATTATAGACAGCTGTTACAAGCGTAAAGAAGATGCTTTTGATAAAAGTAATTACAGAGCTGTCAAATTGTCAAGAAAGTTATGGGGGAAATTATAGCCCAATTGATTAGGAACAGAATTAGACAACATTACTATGTATATATACATATATAAATATTTAGCCATCCACCCATCCATCCATCCATCCATTTATCTTCACCCACTATTCTTAGAAGAGTTGTTGGTGTAGCATCCTCAGGCATCACCTCCATTGAAGCCCTTCAGAAGCAGCTGTCATTAGACTTTCTGACTGGATTCCCAGGCATGACCAACTGAGACTATAGACATTTTCCAACCATCTCTTTGATCTGCCTCAAGGTATCCTACCAGCAGGCTTGGCTCAAGGAGTCTGCCTTGTGGTTTTATTCTGTGACACTCTAATCCTGTTTGTGGAATCAGAGTTGTGACATTAGCCATAATTCTAATTACTAAAGTTCTCTTAGCTCATCATTTTATGCAATTAATATATAATGTAATATTGCCTTGAAGTCATATTTAGTTAATATCGTATACACGAAATACACATACGAAATTGATATTGTTTTCTCTCTTATTTCTCATGGCTTATTTTTATTTTTATTTTTCATACGTATCGTAATACATATAAATCAGGATGTTTCCAAAAAGTCTTTATTAACGGACACCAATTAGACTTCAGCTCATCACTTTACAACCATAAACTAATCCCTGGATGCCAAGAGTTAAAAAAACAAGATCCATGCACAAGCCACAAATGTAAGCATGGCAAGTGCACCAGTCGTAAAGACAATACTTATAAATGCCGGTGTCGGGAAGGTTATTCTGGAACATACTGTGATGTAGGTAAGGTACCGGCTTTGATATTTTATCCTTTTATCAACATGTCTGTGTTTTTACTTGTGTCATGGAGCATCTGATTTTAATGATCGTTTTTGTGTGTACAAAGGAGTGCTGAAAAGTTCCTGGTTTTGAGTAAAAGAAATTACAGGATGATCAGTTAATGATTTTATTCAAAATATTCCCCTCTCAGATTCACACACTTATTGCTTCAAGTCTTTCAGTTTTCTAAGCCCTGTAAAGGAACTCAGAAAGCTGGGCTTCCAGCCAGGCCTTTCACAATATCCTTAAAGCCAGGAACTTTTTGGCACCCTCTCGTATATATACATATATATACAGGGTGTCCCATCATTAACTATCTATTTCAGTGAAATCAGACAATTTTTTGAAAAACTCACATCTATTTATGCGTATCATGTTTAATATGTGTTAAAGGTGTATAAGTTTTTAATTTTGTTGATAATTCTATTTTCATAATTTCTTATTTTATAATTATATTTTCATTTCTGTTGGATCCTACTTATTTGTCCACAACAGCTTTTTTTTTTTTTTTTTTGTCATTTTGGTTGCTATCATTTTGTCTATCTCCATAGCTAAAGAACACATTCAGTTGAAGTGCAGGAAATAACTCCTGAAATGCTTCAGAATGTGTTTTGCAATGCTAAAAATAGATTTCAGAGTTGCAGAGATACATACGGAGCACACGTTGAAAATTTTCAATTACGTTCGTATGTAAGATTTATAAATCTATTTGTTTTAGTATCATAATTAAGTAATAAACATAAAATTTGGTCAGTTTTTTTTTTAATTTGCCTGATTTCATTGAAATAGGGAGTTAATTCTAAGGTACCCTGTATGTATGTATGTATATCTATCTTTATATATATATATATATATATATATATATATATATATCATCATCATCATCATCATCATCGTTTAACGTCCGCTTTCCATGCTAGCATGGGTTGGACTATTTGACTGGGGACTGGTGCAGCCATCCGGTTCACCAGTCCTCAGTCAAATCGTCCAACCCATGCTAGCATGGAAAGCAGATGTTAAATGATGATGATGATAATGATATATATATATATATATATATATATATATATATATATATATATATATATGTACAAATTTTCCACATATAAAGTATACACATGTCTCTACATCTGGTATTTGAGTACTCTTTTTTCCACTTTATTGCACATTTATGTGCTTACTCCGGTATATATATATATTTGTGTATATATATACATAGTGTAAGTATATATATATATATATATATATATATATATATATATATATATATATATATATATGTACATAGTGAATGTGCATGGCTTAGTGGTTATGGGTGTTGTACTCATGATTGCGATAAATGAACAAAAGAAATGCCAGGAAATTAATGGGAATCGACATATTAATCCTGGATATCTAGAATAAGTAGCAAATACCGGAACTTGGTAAATTTTCCATCCATAAGTTAATGTAGATTTCTTACATAATAATAATAATAATAATAATAATAATAATAATAATGATGATGATAAAGAAATTAAAACAAATGATTAAAAAGTAATGTTTATAGTAAGAATAATCATGTAAATAACAATAATCATATTAATAATAATAATGATGATGATGATGATGATGATGATGATAATGATAATAATAATAATAATAATGTTAATAATAATAATAATAATAATAATAATAATAATAATAATCAGTTAATTTATCTACATAGTTCAAATAATTAAAAACATATAACTATAAAAAAATAAACATACAGTTTAAATGAGACGATAAAAACATTATTATCATTTTAATTATTATCCTTTCAATTGTTTAGAGCTCTGTTTTGAATTAATCATGCATTATCTTCATAGCTCAATATTTCAGTGATGTAATAGCATATTTTTAGAACGTTATTGTAGGGTAAGTGTGAGAGGCTGGATCTGGCCAGTTTGAACATAAAACGGAAAGAATGTTTGAACCAAATATGGTTGGTTTAAATGCTAAAGGGTTATGACCATGAATGAGTAGAATACCTGGTGGTATTTGTTCCAGATTCAAATCCCACTGAGATCAACCTTGCCTTTAATCTCTACAGGGTTGATGAAATAAAGTACCAGTCAATCATTTCTCTTCAAAATTGCTGGCCTTGTGCCTAAATTAGAAATCATTATATTTTCTGTCCTTCTATTCATTGAGCTGCGGCCATACTGGGACACAGCCTTATTTCTTTTCACATCAAACCCTTTTCCCCAGCTCAACTTTCTCTTTCTCTCTCTCTCTCTCTCTATGATCCCTTTGTTCTCTCTCTTTCTCTCTCTACTGAAAAATATTGATAAAGTCTATGCATTTCCCCATTGAAATCCCTACTAGGTGAAGATAGAGAAGTGAAAAAGATGAACCCCTGTGACAAACATGATTGTAGGCAGGGTCGATGTACCCCCCAGAAGGACAACACATATAAATGTCGCTGTAGACGTGGTTACACTGGCCAAAGATGTGACATAGGTAAGTTGCTATACATATGCACCAGAGTGAACTGCTACTGCTGCTCAAAGCTTCTTGATTGGCCTGCAAAGACACTATTAAAAGTACCTTCACAGCATATACTCAGTGCACCACTGTCTAATATTTCTCAGTCTCTCTTTCTTTTTCTATTTTATCTCCTTCTGTTGTCCTCTTGCATAGTTCTCTTCAGGTTTTCTTCTCTGTGGGCTTTTGCTTGCACATACACTTATATTATATTTGCACATAGTGAAATTTCCATTACAGATGTTAATGAAACTGGTGACTTGTTTTTATTTTTACTAATAGGATCAGTTTTCAGAAACATAATGTGTCCCATTAATATATATATATATTTATTCATTTTGGTACATTAATGCGTCTAACTGTTTTTTCTTCAGTGTATATATATATATACACATACACACATGCACATGCACATATATACATCCCTTATACTCATTCGTTCATTTATTTTATATATATTTCACACTTTATGAGCTGTGTTATTTTGAAGCCTTTCCTTATGCCAACCTTAACCTGTTTCTCAAGTAACAGATCTCTTATTCTGCATTGCTTTGAAGGCTGAATGTGAACGGATGATATGTTAACCTGAGAAACTAACAACACTAGCCATGGCATTATACAAGTGATCTTAGATGTAAGCAAACACACTGGCATTCATGTAAATGCCCACACACACACCCACACACACACATACACATACACACAAACACATACACACACATACACAGAAATGTCCATATGATGGGTCTTCAGTTTCCATTACCACCAAATTCACTCACAAGGCTTTGGTCAGCCTGCAGCTAGAGCAGAAGACACTTTCTCAAGGCTTACCCAAGGTGCTGTGCAATGAGACTTAACTTTAAATCACATGGTCTGGAAGTGTACATCTCAGTCACACAGTTATGCACGTGCTAGGTGTGCAATAAATTATCATATAAGGTTGTGGCTCTGGATAGTATCCAAGTATCTACCATCTGAAGATACAATCCATGCTCAAGTTAACCCATTATAATTTTCAATTATTCATCGAAAGAAAGAGGAGGGAGAATAGGAGTACTCATGTGTGTGTGAGTGTGTTTTAGAGATAACATGAAAGGAATCTCATTGGTGGATGAACTGAAACTTCATACATAATCTGCTTTAGTCTTCTGCTCACAGCATACTTGAATGAATGATTGATGAATGGTATGAATGAATGATTGATGAATAGGATGAATGAATGATTAATTACTAATTGTTCTACTAATTAATAATCTCACCAATCAATTAACTATCCAGACTGTCACTTAAACAATTACCCAAACTGTTTAATTAAACAAACAACAAACCAAAACAGAAAAAAAACATAAATCCATTAAAACTAATTGGCTAATCAAGTAACAAGCCAAGTAATTAACCTCCCAAGTTACTAATTACAGAAACAAAATAGGTAAATAATTAATCAATTAAGTACCTTCTCAACCAGACCAACTTACTAACTCATGTCATTAAATTTTAACTATCTAACCAAACTAACTCATTAACAAACCATGTAAGTAATCAACCAAACTAAATGAATAATTATTAAAAGGAGCATCTAGTTTTTTTATGAAATTGTATCATTGGTTAACAAGAAGAATTTTTTTATTCATTAATGGAATAGTTAATTTATTAACAAACTTATGAAATTGGTTAACAAAACTTCTAAATTGATTGACAAAATTATTTAACAGGAACAGTCTTAAACAGAGATTTAGTTGCACTGTCAATGTAATAAGATATAAATCTAAAATAACCTTATGTACAGAAATAGTAATATATACTCATTAAATCAGTAATGTAACAGTGAAGTAATCATATGTGAAACAGAAGTCAACTTTACCAAGTCAATCCTTGAAGTAGTGCAGAAACACTACATAGGTATAAGTGGAGGTTATTTAAACAATGGTACTTCAATTACATCATGTCTTTCAAACATATATAAAAGCTGAATGTCTCAAAACTGTGCAGTTATATCTGGTACTTGAATGAACAGGGTTTTCGCTTTCAACATTCAGTGGAAGATCTTTGTGAGAAACAGACTTTACAAGAACAGGAACAAAAGATGTAATTTATGTACGGCTGAGAAGAGTTTCATACTTAAAAACTTCATAATTCTACTGACTACCTGAATACAAGATCTGAGATTTTTATAAAATGTTGCCACAGGAATTTATTACCACCATCAGGACTAAACAGACCAGCACATAACTTTTATTCATTCTGCACATCATAGCATTTATCTTGAAACAGAACAGTGCACTTCACCTTACCTTTATTAACAAGTATATCTGTATTGCATGTGCTTATCTATCTATATATATATATATATATATATATATATATATATATATATATACATTTATGTTTGCATGCATGATAGTATGTGTATATAGTTCTAGTCACTATACAAAACTAATTTCTTCTTTTCTGCTTCCAGAATTCATTCAAAACGTTTCTCTATTTCACTCTTACTTGTTTTGTTCCTTTTTACTTTAATAATTTTGCAGTTATATTTATCTTCAGCAGAGTGGTAGAACAGGAGAGCATTGAAAGAGATACCTTTTGTTGTTTTGGTTCAGTGCATTTTGAATTGAAATCCTGTCTCTTATTACCAGAGTATTTCAGTCAACCATTCTCATTGCCAGCACATTAGCTGGCAAAAGGGAATACAAAAGGATGTCCAAGTCCTATACATTGAACAAACAATAATATATATATATATATATATAATGTTAAATCTCTGAACGAGGTATTAACAGTAACTGCACGACAAGGTGAAGTATATTTGCCACTTAAATGTGGATGACCCCTAAGGGCAGATGTTACTGTTGCTTTTAGCCCCAGGAGAACATCTCCTCCAGATGTTCTCCTGGGGCTAAAAGCAACAGTAACATCCGCCCTTAGGGGTCAGCCACATTTAAGTGGCAAATATACTTCACCTTATATATATATATATATATATATATATATATATATATATATATATATATATATATATATGTATATGTATATAAGGAAAGGAATGTGAAAATGCAGGATTCTTTTAAAAGCATTTATTAAGTTAACCGGTTTCACTTAATTAAAAAGATTTTCAAAAGTAAATTATGAGGTTTTCTGTATCTTCTGTGGTGTCAAAATTTAGTTTACATAAATGTATTCAAATCAAGTGATTGAGTCTTTGACAATAAGAAAAAGTCTGAGGCAATTTTGAGCCACCATCTCTGTATAAAATAGTGGTAACTGTCAAATTCCATCCAGATGCAAGATCCTATAGTCAGATCCGAGAACTATAAATGGTCTGATATTTCTCTACTCACCTTTTTTCAATTTAAGATGCTGCAAACAATTATGGTTTCACGGTGAAACTAAAACTTTAGCACCCACTAATTGACAAACCAGGCACATTTTATCTTCTTGCCAAAAACTCTATTATTTGAATATATTTATGTAAACTAATTCTTATGATTTATTCTGTTTTTGTGTTCCAAGTTCAAAATTTGATATGTCAGTCTACTTCATTTTTTTTATAGATAATATTATCTATATTATTATTATTATTATTATTATCACATTCTTTTTTATTCCTCTTATTTCAGCACCAACTTGCCGTGACATAGCCTACAAAGAGACCCACAAGGACCCTAAGACAGGCTGCAAATCACGGACCAAGGTGAAATTTCGGCGCTGTGAGGGTTCATGTGGCCGTCACTGTTGCAAGCCGAAGAAAATCAAGACCCGCCGTGTACGACTGTTCTGTGCAGATGGAACCAATTTCGTCTATAACCTACCAGTGATCCGAAAGTGCGGTTGCAAGCGCTGCTGACAGAGGTCACTGCCTGGGGCAGGGGTTGGGAAAGGGATATATATGTTTACATATAGACTTACACACATGCATACACATATATACACACAGTCATCTACAGATGTGTGGATTTACATATATGCAACTGCATGTGCATGTATATATATATACATATGCATATACATATATATACGTGAATAGAGAAAATGAACATGTGAGAGAGAGAGAGAGCGAGAGAGAGCGAGAGAGAGGGCAAGAAAACGATGGAGTAAATGAATTTTGGATATGTAGATAGATAGATAGATAGATAGATAGATAGATAGAATTGTAGATGAATCGAGAGAAGTAGAATGAAGGGAAAAATGAGGGGATGAGAGAGAGAGAGAGGAAGAGAAAGAGAGAGATGGGGGTGGGGGATGTGTGAGAAGTAAACAGAAATATGAAAAAGAAGAGAGATAAAAATGCAGAAACTGACTTGAAGATAAATATATATATATATATATATATATATATATATATATATATATATATATATATATATATATATATATATATTC
>NC_142941.1:14404153-14474153 GCF_046866305.1 Octopus bimaculoides
ATAGCCTCGGGCCGACCAAAGCCTTGTGAGTGTATTTGGTAGACGAAAACTGGACGAAGCCCGTCGTATATATTTCTGACATGTACGTTCTGTTAAGCAATCAATACCATAAACTTCACATATCTCTTTGTGAGCCTCAGCAGCTTTCTTGCCTTTACGGAAATAAAAAGGCAAAATATGGCGAAAATGTTCGTTTTTGCACTCCAAGTTAAAATTGACACAGAACAGCTGTAAACAAAATTACGCGCAATTTGCCTCTAAAATAAACTGAAAATAACGGCTATCGAATGTCAAAAGGAAAACATCATAACATTGACAAAGGTCATTCAAAACAATAGTAACTCTATCTGTTTGTGAAAAAGGAAAGGAAATTACTTTCTTGCCAATCCAATATATGGTCCTCATCAAACAGACCTACGATCGAAGGTGTAGTGATTTCATTCAGTCATAGAGTAGATTCGAACCTGAATCGGCAAATTTTCCCATAATATTTCAACAGCACTTTTCTCACAGCAAAACAACAGTGACAGCAGTTACATTTAACATATGCCTTTGCTAAGCCGATTTATGTCTTTGCCACTTGACCTTCCTAACCTCTTCTAGGCCAAGAAAAGTTAGAATTGAGATAACAGGTCGACCCCCAACGAAATCTAATGTTCTCTGCAATATACTTATTTTTCTAACTAGTTCTGTATAGTTATAAATACAAGAACTCCATAAGCCAAGAACCGTGCTGGCTGAACGAAAAGGTACAGAGGGGCAACTATGGTAACTCACCAATGAAGCAGTTGTTTCATCCCACCTCTCTCGCTTTCAGTATCTCACTTTCTCTTCTCTACAACATTACTCTATATCTATCTGTGGTTTACTACTACACAACGACGAGAACACAAACACAAACTATACAAGGAAAATCTACGATATCTCTCTTTACCCCGCATTCTTTACGAATTATATTATACATGCCAGCCTGGTGTAGTTTGACTAAAACAATATGAAACGGTAAATAAATGTTCTTTTACAACTTCAATCACTGTTCTTCCTTTCATCTTGCACATCTGCAATATCAACACCCGATACAATTGGTAACTGCCGACTCCAACAATTATCGTAATACATACCGCTACAAAGGCATTCCAACCATGAATATCCTGTCTTTTAGGAGTGTCCAGGACTACATTACTTACAGTGGTCGTTCTCAGTCTTTTTAGCTTCAATGCACATTTGAGGTCAAACGAATTATTTGCAGACTTCAAGTAGAAAGTCTTTAAAAATTAACTATGCTGTAAAGTTAAAAATATAGAAAATATACAGAGAATGACTGCTTCCTTTATTTTATTAGTGATAATTATGTGTAACAAAATTATTAATAACACGTTTCCCAAGAACTTCAAGCATTACTATGGATAATCTTTGGCATTCAGATCATTATGTGAAATTAAACAGGCATTATTTCATGGCTTTGATATTTCAATGACGTGGTTGCTTATTTTTAAAATGACACTCTAAGGTAGCTATGAAAGACGAAATCCGACTAGTATGAAGATAAAACTGGTAGAATATTTTGGCCAGATATGGCCGGTTTAAACATTAAAGGGCTAAATTATATATTTTTTTTAATCTAGGGACAAATCTCTGGTACCCCTTACAGTAAATTGTTTCAGAAACACTGAAGTTATGTCCCTTTTCTTTAATATATGCGAGTTGAGGAAGATTTGGCTGCTGTTTTCAGCAGGTCGAGAAACCATATAAAAGTGCCTCCTCTCGCTCGACAGAAAAAAAAAAATTACAAACCAACAAATATGTCAGCAAAGGAGCTCCTATACCAAAGATTCGAAACGTAGGTGGTACCGCCCCCAAGGACGCACTGGAAATGTTGAGGGTGCATTAGGTTTTAGGAGGCGGTGAGGTAATGCAATTAACATACTAAACTTTAACTAGAGTTGTAATATTATACATGATAAAACTAGTAATGGTTATTAAAATTGAATAAGATATCATCAGACGCAAGAAAGCCATTAACTTGCAATGTATAAAGTAATTTTACAACTTTTGTCTTTATTAATTTTTTTTGGATCTTTTTTAAAACGGGGGCCACATTTTTCATTAATGTTTTACGTAGTGTTTTTGGTACCGAAAGACTTTCAAACTTCGTATACTTATCTATTTTGTGTTATAGAACAGAAAAATATTTTTGTATTCGAATTTATTTCATGTAAAAAGTTGTCTTATTTCGATAATTTCAACCAATCACTGACAAGTATTCAGTTGTTTATATTTACTCCTTTGGTTGATTAAGCGGTGTAAAGCGTATTTAATTTCCATAGCTTCGTTTTGCTTTTTTCTTTTTAAATTTGCTGTTTAACCCTAACCCTATCACCGATAGAATTGTTTCAGAATCGTTTGTTTATGTAGTCGGCACTTAATGTATATCGGCTGAATGGACGTCAGTGATTGGTTGAAATTACAGAAATACGACAACTTTAACATGGAATAACTTAGGGATTCCTTTTTTTTTTTTAAGAAGACTAAGAGAAAAAGATGTTTTATATAACACATTCTACCAGTGTTCCAAGTTTCAAAGTGTTTCGTTAATGAAAAATGTGGCCCCCGTTTTAAAAAAGATCCTTTTTTTTTATCATTTCGCTGTTAAAAGCTTATACAATCCATTTTTAGAGTAAAATTTATAAAGTATCAACCATGATAATTCACTCAATACTTAAGCGGGCGCTAGGCATAACCACTTAGAAAGGGGCGCTACAAAACAAAAGAAAAGGTTAAAAGCCACTCTATACAATCAACTGTCGTGATCGTAAAATCAAATTTCCTCCAGAGTAATCTCCCTTCAAAGCTAACTTTGCTGCAGTACCCTTATTTATTTATTTATTTATTTATTAACGTTATAAAAATTTAGAAACTTCGAGAACACGAAATAATTCTTCTTAGGGACGGAACAATTTCTAGGATCGAAGTAAATAAAGCTATAAATGATAGGTGTATAAATATATAAATATTAGGTTAAAAATCCTCCTCATAGAAAGAATCGAAGGCTGCAGGTCGTGATTTTTTTTTGTATTTTTACTTTGTGTAAGGCCATGCTACAGCACTGCCGTCAGAGGTTGAGTCTGTTACATCGACTTCCAGGGTTTATTTAATTGACTGGTACTCCTTTTATCAACTTCTAGTAGGTGAAATGCATAGTGGCCTAGCAGGGATTTTAAATTAAACTGTAAAGGAAAAGAAGTGTGACTGTGTTATAAGAAGCATGCTTCTGGGTTCGGTACCACTGCATGGCACCTTGGTAGTCACCTTGGGCCGAACGAAGCCTTGTGAGTGAATATGGTAAACGAAAACTGAAAGAAACCCTATTTATATATCCTTTTACTTGTTTCAGTCATTTGACTGCAGCCATGCTGGAGCACCGCCTTTAGTCAAACAAATCCACCCCAGGACTTACTCTTTGTAAGCCTAGTACTTATTCTATCGGCCTGTTTTTCCGAACCTCTAAGTTACGGGGACATAAACACACCAACATCGGTTGTCAAGTGACGGTGGGGGAACAAACACGGGGACACACACACACACACACATACGATGGGGTTCTTTCAGTTTCCATCAACCAAATCCACTCACAAGGCTTTGGTCTGCTCGAGGCTATAATAGAAGGTGCAACACAGTGGGACTGAACCCAGAACCATGTGGTTGGGAAGCAAGCTTCTTACCACACAGCCACAGTAAAAATTCAATCATCACTAATTGTGACTGAGGGTGCTGAGAGCAATAAGTGATGATTAAATTTTACCTGTATGGTTTTATATATTGCACCTAGTTGTCTTTATCAATTCATTTATATATAATGGAATAAAAGAATCAGAGAGTGGGACGAAGGAACGAAAGAAATAAATGGAGAAAGAAATAATCTTGGTACTTGACTCATACTTTATTTCGTCAAACCTCAGAAGAATGAAAGACAAAGTTGACCCCAACAGGATTTGAACTCATGATGCAATAAAGCTAAAATAAATACAGCAAAGCATTTTGGCCAACACTGGCAAAGCAAATCAGATAGATTGTCACAAGATTGCATTACATTCCATAAACCATTTTCTGTACATAAAGTGCACACGAAACAGTTATAATACCAGACACATATATGGACAATCTGGAATGGGGCATTTTGTTGGTCACACCTGGTTTATCAACTCTTTACCTCTGTGCTTAAGGAAGTCGCGGGCTAAATAACAATGCCATCTGTCTAGGGAGAGCCAGCAAGTTTTTAAGGGCACAGCTGCTTATGACCTCTGCTTCATTATCTGCAGTCTCATCATTATAATTGTTTTAAACCTTTGGCATTCAGATTTCTTTGTCAAATGTATTGATTATTTATTCTTTTATTCTTTTACGTGGTTCAGTCATTTGACTGTGGCCAGGCTGAAGCACTGCCTTAAAGGGTTTTAGTTGGAGAAATCAACCCTAAGGCTTATTCTTTGTAAACCTAGTACTTATTCTATCAGTCTCTGTTACCAAACTGCTACATTATGGGGATGTAAACACAGTAACATAAGTTGTCAAGCGATGGCAGGGAGACAAACACAGACACACACACACACACATATGATGGGCTTCTTTCAGTTTCTGTCTACCAAATCCACTCACAATTCTTTGGTCAGCCAAAGGGTATAGGAGAAGACACTTGCACAAGGTGCCATGCAATGGGATTGAACCCTGAACCATGTGGTTGGGAAGCAAGCTTTTTACCACACAGCTACACCTGCACCTATTTATTCACATTGTTTTGCATTCATCAATGCATTATCTTGTAGCTTCAAAATTTCAATGGTGTGTTTGTATATTTTTAGAATTACATTGTTGGGTAGGTGTGAGAGGTTGGAACCTATCAGTTCTAACATAAAACAAGTATGGGCCAGATATGGCTAGATTAAATGCTAAAGGATGAATATCCACCCACCCAAGATACTTCCATTGGTCAGATGGAGTTTATTGAGGTAAATTTTCTATAGCTGGACGCCTTTCCTGTTACCAACCCTTACCTGCTTCCAAACAATGTCATATTTCTCATGTCAAGTATAGCTTTGCAGAATACTGAAAATGAATGATACTGCTTTTTTATGTGTGTATGAGTGTGTTTGTGTGTAAATATATGTCGGGTCATCCCATAAATAATGCAGTATTTTCAGTTGCATAAACTAAAAGTTGGAGGGGGGACAGGATAAACTACCTGCATCAACTTGCTATAAAAGCAGGTAGAAATTTTACCTTGATTTATTCTTAGTGCAAGTTTTGAAGAGTGCAGTTCAACTTTAACAGTTATTTTTTCAAAGCTATAATGGAAGTGTTAAAGGAGCATATTTTGCTTTATGAGTTCAATAAAGGCAACAATGCAATGAAAAGTACAAGGAATATTAATGCAGTATATGGGGGATTAGTCAATAAGAGTAAGCCAGTGTCACCGGTGGTTCCAGAAATTCCGAGCTGGAAACTACAGCCTAGAAGATGAACCACATCCTGGAAGATATGTAGAGCTCGACAAGGACATCCTGCAAACCCTGGTGGAACAAAATCCTATTGTAATTGTTGAGGAACTAGTAGACAACCTTTGATTTGGTCATTCAACCAGTCATTCAAATCAGTGCTAGAAGAAAGACGACCATCTTTGGATTCAAGACAAAAGGTGTCGCAGTACTTGGCAGGTCGATATATCAGCAGTGGTGAAGCTTTTTGGCGGATATTCGGGTTTCCGCTTCACCAAAGGAACCCCGCCATCATACAACTCACGGTTCATTTGGAAAACGGCCAGCGGACTTATTTTACTGAACAGACTGCTGCTCAATTGGTGGCCAATCGAAAAGAAACAAGTTTGAATGGTTTTTTTAGGCTTTGCCAAATTGACACATTTGCCAAAACGCTTTTATACCCTCAGGTTCCGTCCTACTATGTGTGGTCAAAGAACACTTGGGTGCATAGGAAGTCAGGTCAGGATGTTCAAGGACATCTCGGTGTCAAGTTTAACAGTTGTCTAGGAAGAGTGTACACTGTGCCTCCCCACCAGCATGAGTGTTTTCACCTTCACCTTCTCCTTCGTTGTCGGCCCACAAAGCTTTCAAGACATAAAAACTGTTGACAGTGAATTATGTGACACTTTCCGCGAAGCCTGCTTCAGGCGCGGACTTTTGGAGGACGATTCACAATGGGCCACCACTATGGCGGAGGGCGTTTTGTTAAAATTCCCTAAAAGACTAAGATCGCTTTTCGCTATTCTACTCCTATGGTGCAACTTGGGTGATCCTGCCTCTTTATGGCTGACCTACAAAAATTACATGTCTGAAGATTCCCTGCATCAGGTTCACTTGCTAAATCCATCAATCGACGTCGAGTACAGTGACCTCATTTACAACAGAGCGCTGCTTGAAATCGAAGATACTGTTCTCAGTATGGGCGGGAGTGCGTTGCCAGTGTATGGACTACCTTCAACAAACCGGGAACGCCCAAACACAGTCTTCCGATTTGCTGTGTGAGACATGTTATAATGTTGACGACCTTGCCCAGTACATAGCGAACAATGAGCCAAAGCTCCTTCCAGAACAGAAGTTCGCTTACAACTCCTTTATTAATTCTGTCCGGGACAAAGCTGGGGGGATTTTCTTCCTCGACGATCGTGCAGGAACTGGCAAAACTTTTGTCACAAAATTAATATTGGCTGAGATTAGGCGAACACAAGGCATTGCCTTAGCTGTGGCATCATCTGGAATTGCGGCTACTTTGTTGCCAGGCGGCAGGACAGCTCACTCCACTTTCAACCTTCCGCTTGACTTAGTAACAGCTCAGATCAGGCAGAAGTGTTCAGACGATGCAAGCTTATCGTTTGGGATGAATGTACAATGGCCCACAGAGGTGCTCTTGATCTCTGAGAGACATCAAAGACTCTACAGTTCCCTTGGGAGGCATAACACTTCTTATTTCAGGGGACTTCAGGCAAACACTGCCAGTTATTCCCAAGGGGAATAGAGCTGATACAGTACGTGCGTGTCTTAAGTCATCTGCATTGCTAAGACATTGTTACAATTGTGAGAACAATAAAACAGCTTTTTCAGGGCCACCTCACATTCTATTGTTACCCACTTCTCAGAGTGCTGCAATGCTCTAGGCAAGGCTTTCTGTCCAGTTGCAAATTGATTGGTTGGTTTTCAACTTATAGCAATCTTTCCCTCAATAATCATAATTGAGTAGAATCATCAACAGTACTTTAAAACAATTAAGCCCCGAGCAACGCCGGGCACTTCTGCTAGTCATTTATAATTACGAAATGTTTTACTGAAATAAACTTTTTTGATCACGATGATTTTACGAACGTCAAATAGGAAATTACCAGGTATTTTAAAAATTAATTGTCGGTAGTGTATTTTCAACAGAAATATGATAACAAAAGGCTGGATGAATGAACATGTGACATGAAGCGTGTTTAATGAATATACGTTATATAAAGCTAATAATTCAGCAATATATGATTATAGCAAATATGTAATAAGAACACAGCTGACGACTTTTGTTCAACTGTGAAGTCCACAAATGCTACTTTCCAGTGTTTCTGGTCTCGTCCGGTAAACGGTTGGCTATATCTATCTATCTATCTATATAAAATCAAAATAGGATAAAAATCTTTTACAAGAATTTTATCAGGAAGCTAGTGTGTAAAAAAATTCGTAAGGGAAATTTCTATTCCCAAGAATATACTTATTCATTTATATATATATATAACGGGCGTGTGGCATTATTCTGTAGTAATGCCCTTTATATATATATATATATATATATATGTGTGTGTGTGTGTGTGTGTGTAATTTATGTTTTTGTGTGTATGAGAGAGAGAATAAAAAAGAACAGACAGTGAAGAGATTATTTCATGCTATGACAATTCTGCTTTTAGTGTTTGCTGATACATACTATCTTAACAGTTTCGTATTTATTCGTTTTCATAAACCGGTGTAAACTGTACAGTGTAAACGATCACATAATAATATATATAAAATATTATGCGACAATATTATAAGATAAATTATAAAAATCATTACTTTCACAATATGTTGAAAATATGGTCATACACTCGATTAAAATTATTATTATTCATACCAATTTTCAAGTCCGCCCGCATAGCTCAGTCGGTAGAGCATCAGACTTTTAATCTGAGGGTCGCGGGTTCGAGTCCCTCTGCGGGCGTACAATTATTTTGGATGTACAGAATATTATTATCTTCCGTTATTTTATTATGTATTTATACATCTATCGTAAGATAGTGTCTCTCACGTTTACTAGTTGAGTATAAAACAAGCTATATAGTTGTGAGATGCATTTCTCCCAAGATAACTCGAAGAATCCTAAAATTTTCTGAACAGCGCCGTATTATGAAGATGAAAAAATGCAACAAAATTAAACATGAAAAAATCCCGATAACAGAGCAGTTACCTTGTTTAAACAGGAGTTTATTTTCGTAATTTCCTTGTTCTTATAGTAAGCTACGATATACGTACATTCTCTAGATTTTCCTGTAATTCAGACCGCCTTATGGTCCCAGCAGACAAAATGGAAAAAATGTTGCCCCAGAGGATGGCGAGGAAGATGCACTGGAATAGCAACTCTGACTCACATAGTGTGCAGTGGAGGCGCAATGGCCCAGTGGTTAGGGCAGCAGGCTCGCAGTCATAGGATCGCGGTTTCAATTCCCAGACCGGGCGTTGTGAATGTTTATTGAGCGAAAACACCTAAAAGCTCCACGAGGCTCCGGCAGGGGATGGTGGCGAAACCTGCTGTACTCTTTCACCACAACTTTCTCTCACTCTTACTTCCTGTTTCTGTTGTGCCTGTAATTCAAAGGGTCAGCCTTGTCACACTGTGTCAAGGCTGAATATCCCCGAGAACTACGTTAAGGGTACACATGTCTGTGGAGTGCTCAGCCACTTGCACATTAATTTCACGAGCAGGCTGTTCCATTGATCGGATTAACTGGAACCCTCAACGTCGTAAGCAACGGAGTGCCAACAAGTACTCAATTGGTACTTATTTTATCGACCTCGAAAGGATAAAAGGAAAAGTCGACCTTGGTAGAGTTTGAACTCAGAACGTAAAGACAGATGAGAAGCTGCTAAGCATTCTGCCTGGCATGCTAACAACTCTGCCAGCTCACCACCTTCAACAGAGTATAAATTAGAAACAAGTTTATTTTACTTGCCAGGATGAAATTTCATAAACAGATGTCCATTTTAGGGTTATCTATCTTCAGATAATTCAAAAATAAATGTCAACATCATATTTGTTTTAACGTCCACTTTTCCATGCTTGCATGGGTTGGATGGAACTTGCTGAGATACATAGGCATAGGCAGGATTGTGTGACAAGTGGTTTGCTTCCCAACCACATGGTCCTGGGTTCAGTCCCACGACATGGCACCTAGGGCCACTATAGCCTCAGGCCAACAAAATTTAGTAGATGGAAACTGAAATATATATCTATGTGTCTTTGTGTCTGTGTTTGTACTACTTGACAACTGGTGTTGGTGTATTTATGTCCCCATAACTTAGCAGTTCAGCAAAGGAGAATAAATACCAGTCTTAAAAAAGGAAGTACTAAGGTCAATTCACTCAACTAAACTTCATCAAGGTGGTGCTCCATCATGGTCACAGTCTAATGATTGTAAAAAGCAAAAGATTAAAAGATTATGCGTTTTCGACAGGTGGATGCCTTTGCCGTTGCCAAACCTCACCTGTTTCCAAATAAGGTAATATATCCACATAGCTGGACAAGCTTTCACTGAAGATCAGAAATGAAGGACACCACTTCTACATATGTGATGCTCATTTACAATTTTCACATGATTTCAAGACAATGAGAGAGTTACCCCTACCCCATATAGATAGATAGACAGACAGACAGACAGACAAATAGATAGATATAGATATGTACATATAAATGAATGCTATAAGAAGTGGATTCAGAGAATCCGGTGATCTGATAAGCTAGCTTTCTTTATTTGTACTAATTTGTGAATATACAATTGTATTGAATAATGTTGATCATACATATTAATACGAGCATGCAAGAAGGTCACAAAATGGTTGTGATCCTATGGAAGTCATGTGGTTAAATATATATATAAAAATAATAGAAAATGGAGATGTATAACAATTGGCAATTCAAAAATTAAAATTCAAAATTTATTAGCATAATAGTATATTATATTATATTCTTATATTAATACAACACAATACAATATAATACGTAATAAATTTTAAGTATATATCACATACAAATGGTTCAATTCTTGGCCATGATAAAATTGTAAAAATTCATTGTTTTTTGACCAAGTATCTCTTCAGTGTAATTTCTTATGTATATTAAGATTCACATATCCAATAAGATTTATATTCATATTTAAATTTAAATAGATTTAAATTTATATAGATTTAAATTCAGTCTTACTGGATATGTGAATCCTAATATACATAAGAAATTACACTGAGGAGATTCTTAGTCAAAAAAGAATCAATTTTCACAATTTTATCATGGCCAAGAATCAAAACATTTGTATGTGATTTATATTTAATATTTATTACATATTATATTGTATTATGTTGTATTATTGTAAGAATATACTATAATACTGATATCATATCTATCTGGTCATGTGCATGTCATCACCTATCAGAATAAAACACAAGAAGTCACTTCTTGATCAATTTGGACAATACAATTCTAGCCTGTGAATTTATTGATCAAATCCAAATATGAAAATGTAATTCTGTGATAATTAGATTCCAAAGGGTGCAAGAATTATCTTTATAGAAACCCCTGCAGATTATATTTTTGAAAATTACCTTCTTTTTTCATTAATATTTTGTTTAAGTTCACTTTGTGAATTCAAAGTCCCAATATGATTTTCCTCTCTGCCAGGGCTGGCTCAACCCAAGCACTCGCCTGGGGGGTCATGTGCTAGGGAATACCAAGGAGGGTATGATAAGGAAATTTCCATGGCCATCAGCTTGTACACACCAAAGTTCAGCTAGCTTGGGGTGCCAGCAACCCTAGGGCCAGCCCTGCTCTCCGCTATTGTCTGCAGTAACAAAGGAAATCATTGTAGAGATTTTTAGTTAAGGAAGAAGCACCTCCAAACATGGCTGTGTGGTAAGAAGTTTGCTTCCCAACCACATGATTCCTGGTTCAGTCCCATTGCATTGCACCTCAAGCAAGTGTCTTCTACCCCATATTAAAATAAATTTGTTTGAAATTTTAAGGTGTTTCTATTATTTTGTCCAACCCCTTTGTGTGTGTATATATATATATATATATATATATATATATATATATATATATATATATATATATATATATATATATATATATATATATACACACACACACACACACAAAATAGATAAATATAGGTGCAGCTGTGTGGTAAGAAGCTTGCTTTCCAGCCACTTGGTTTTGGGTTCAGTCCCACTGCATGGAACCTTGGGTAACGACCTTCTACTATAGCCTCAAGCTAACCAAAACTTTGTGAGTGGATTTGATAAATGGAAACTGAAAGAAGCACATATATATATATATGTTTATATATATATATATATATATATATATATGTGTGTGTGTGTGTGTGTGTGTGTGTGTGTGTGTGTGTGTGTGTGTGGCTTGACAACTGGTACTGATGTGTTTATGTATCTGTAACACAGTAGTTTGGCCTAAGAGACTGACAAAATAAATACCAGACTTTAAAAAAAATTAAGTACTGGAGGTTGATACATTCAACTAAAAATTCTTCAACGCAGTGCCCCAGCATGGTCACAGTCTGTAATGACTGATACAAGTAAAAAGATATATATATATATATATAAATATATATATATATAAATATATATATATATACACACACACACACAACACACAAGGGAGGGCTGAAAAGGTTCTGGCTTTGGGTAAAAGAAAATACAGGAGGATCGACTAATCATTTTATTCAACATATTCTCCTTTCAGATTCACATACTTATTGCAATAGTCCTTCATTTTTTTCTAAGCCCTATAAAAGAACTCAGATGATTGGACCTTTCACAATAGTCTTAACACCAGGAACTTTTCAGTACCCCCTCATACACACACACACACACACACAAACATGACAAGTTTCTTTTAGTTTCAGTGTACTAAATTTTCATTGTGATGTAGAAGTAAATACAATCAGGAATTTCAATGACTGAAACAAACAAACAAAATAAAAGACTATCGTATCACAAGAAATTGTTTTTATTGAATTTCGAAACTGACCATGGTGCAACAGGATCACTCTGACATAGAGAGAAATTAACAATCAGACATAGTATAACAAAATTACAGGAACATGCATTGAAGGAAGACTGACCTACTGTATAATTATAGTTACATTATGACATACATAAGGAACTGGTGAGTACTTAGCCTCTGGAGACTAAAAAAACCTATGGGGGTCACTTCTGTCCACACAATAATGTCTTATCAATTCACTATCTTGCAGACTAGCTTCTGAACTATAAAACAGATGAGTAAAACAGTGGGGGGAAAAAAAATCAAGTGACTCTCCAAGGTTTATGTTGTCGTCGTCATCATTTAATGTCCATTTTCCATGCTGGCATGGGTTGGACGGTTTAACAGAAGCTGGCAAGCCAGAAGAGTGCACCAGGTTTCACTGTCTGTTTTGGCATGGATTTTACAGCTGGATGCCCTTCCTAATGCTAACCACCTTACAGAATGGACCGAGTGCATTTTACGTGGCACCAGCACTGGCAAGGTCTGTTTTGGTACAGATTTTAGAGGCTGGATGGCCTTTTTAATACCAACTACTTTATACAGCTGGATGCCTTTCCAAATGCCAACCACTTTACAGTGTGGACTCAATGCTTTTTGAGATTGTAAATTAAACGAAGCCACTGAATACAGGCTGTTGTTGATTTGGTCCTTTCTTCTGAGTCTATGAATTTAAAGAGTTGAATGAAGACTAGATTTAGGAACATTATGTTTTGTTTTTAAATAATAATTAAATTCGAGGATAAATAATGTTTTTAAATTGTGCAAATATAATTTGACTGCCTTATTTGAATGAATAAATTATAGATAAATTAGACACACTGTGTGTATTAGAAATTGTGATTTTGTATATACAGCAGTGACTAATATGTCAAAAAGCCTTTGGCCTGTATATATGTAATGTATGCATATAAATATTATACAGACAGCTGTGTGGTGAAGAAGTTCATTTCGCAACTATATGGGTCTGTATTCAGTCCCACTGTGTTGCAACTTGGGTAATATCTTCTGCTACAGCCTTGGGCTGACCAAAGTCTTTTTAGTACACTTAGCAGATGGAAAGTGAAAGCTTGCTCTGTGTGTGTGTGTGTGTGTGTGTTTCATTATCTTTCGAACTCCATACATAGCTAGCCAACTTAGTAGCTTTGCTTTTGTCCTTATGTCGGAAGGTGGTTATGTGATGGGCATAGCAATTTTTAAATTCTCCTTCACATAATCCACTATAGGTCTTCTTATCCGTTGTATTATTATTTAGGATTGCAGTATCTTCTGACTCATATATGATAGATTTAATCATGCATCATTGGCCAAGTGGACAGGATCCTTGATCCCAACAGTTATAACTGGATATAGGCTCTTGGAATTGACTTCGAGTAATGATACTCTTCATATTGAGGCAGCAGCTATATGATAATTTCACAGACTGCCTGATAAATAATTTCCTGTATTTGTGAGTGGCTGGAAAGTGTTTGTCTAGGAGAGACAGAAATCTTTTTACTTATGTTAGTTTTTACATTAAGGGAAAAGGGAGGGGCAAACCAAATAACTTTTCTTGGCATATTTTTAGGTCTATCATTATCCTGATTAATATTAGAGGGGTTATATATTAATTTATCTTTGAATCCATTATTGGCTGAAGCATTATTACAGAAGTGGGGTTTTAAAAAATTACAGTGGGGTGACAAGACTGTTTATGTATATAGGACGAGTTTCTCATTAGGTTTATGGAAAGGTTTATATGAGGAAGAGTTCAGGTCTAGGGAAACATCTAGAAAAAAATCAACTACAGACAGATAAGTAGCTACTGTAATTTTAAGGCCTAATTGACTGAAGGTAGAAATAAGTTGTTTCTTAAATCTATTAAGGATGTGACCATCACACCCATGGAAAATACCCAAACCACCATCTCGGTATATACATATATAGATACATTTATACACATATACACAGTACCTGACCTCTTAACATGCTTCCAGAAATCAGGAATTTCCAGAATTTCAGGAATATTGTGCTATATACAATACCCTGTATTGAGTAAACAAACCCTGTTTCTGAAGTTGGTTAATTTGCATGTGGTCTGTTAAAGATCATTTCGTTCTTTATGTTTTTAAGTGGTCTGATAAAGATCAAACATATTCTGCATCAGACTTGTATTAATTTGAACCTGTATCTTAACAAAATATTGCATACATGGTGTACAATATTATTTTAACGATTTTAAGTGGATTAATAAATATCAAACAAACCCTACTTTAGAAGTGTATTAATTTGAATCAGTTAAATGCAATTTAGCTCTTTACTTAGCATAGTTTACTTTATATTTGAAGTATATATTTAGACTTGTCTCCAGAAAATCCAGAAATCCAAGAAACTTCTAGTATCAATTTTTCCAGATAATTAGCCTGGTACTGTATTATGTATGAGAAACTGTAATTCTTTATCAGCTGCAGGTGGTTTCAGGTAGATAAAATCTAGTTTGTACACCCCCTAAACAACAGCCCATCTGCCATTAGCTTGTTTTTCTAAGCTTTATAGAGAAGCTTCTAAAACAAGAAAGCAAAAAGTGCACTTATTTTTCCAATCTCTCACATTCTACACCAAACAAGAGTTGACAGCCCTTGATCAAAATAAACCTACATCCACTGTCACACCAGAAAAGCTCAGTTCTCTTTCATCAGAATTTTGTTTGAATGTATTCATCGATGAATTTGTTTATGTCTGCTTAATGCACTGTTATGTGCAAATACCATTGTGCAGTGTTTACACTGATAGGGTTTTTCTCCCGTGTGTGTTCGTTTGTGCTGTTTTAACGTGCAGTTAGTCATAAAAGCTTTACCACAATATTCACAGTGGAATGGTTTTTCACCTGAATGCGTGTGTCTGTGTTTGATCAAGGAGCTATGATATGTGAAAGTCTTGCCACAAAAATCGCAACAGAAAGGCTTTTTCCCTGTATGTAAAATTTTGTGTGCTATCAATTGGTCTTTACGTGAAAATGTCTTGTTACATTCTTCACAAGAGAAGGGTTTCTCTCCAGTATGTATCCTTTTGTGAACCTTCAATGCATATTTTATCATGAAGCTTTTCCCACAAACTTCACAGTGGAAGAGCCTTTCTCCAGTGTGTATTCGTATGTGCTTTTTCAAGCAACTTCTATCAGCAAAAGCTGTGCCGCAGTAGATACAACTAAAAGGTTTTTCTCCCGTATGCGTGTATCTGTGTCCAGTTAAATCCTTTTGTTGAACAAAATTCTTACCACAGTACTCACAATGATAAGGTCTCTCGCCAGTGTGTGTTCGTTTATGTATATTCAAATTACAGTTTTGAGAAAATTTCTTACCACAGTATTCACAACTGTAAGGTTTCTCACCAGTATGGGTACGTTTATGTTCAACTATATGATTACTACATGTATAACTTTTGCCACATATTTCACAATGATAAGGTTTCTCTCCTGTGTGTGTGAGATTATGCTTCGTTAAGTTGCTCTTCACTGCAAACGATTTACCACAGTACATACATACGAATGGCTTCTCTCCAGTGTGAGTTCGAACATGGTCCTTCAGATAATATTTTGTGATAAATTTCTTACCACAAATATCACAGTGGAAAGGTCTTTCTCCTGTGTGTATCCTTTCGTGTATGATAAGTTTGGCAGTGCATTTAAAAGATTTATTGCAAATTTTACACTGGTAATTCTTCCTTGTAGTTTCCACCTTTTTCTTCTTCGCTATTTCACAAGAAAACATTGCTGAAGATGTTGAGTTGCTTTTGAGATGGAGCATTCAGCTAAAAAAATAAAATAAAACAAGTTTTCAAATATACCAACATAATATACACACACACATTATACATATATATATATATATATATATATATATAGACTTTATTGAGGTAACTGTTATAACATTTCATGGATGAGTTCATGAACCTTGGTTCTTTTCTCTAAAACTACATATGTATATATTTTATACTGTGAAACTTAATTTAATTTCAATTTTTGATAAATTGAATTTAATTGAGTTTTTACCTGTAAATTTGGATTTTTATCCCTAATATTATTATTATATATATATATATACACTCTTTACTCTTTTACTTGTTTCAGTCATTTGACTGCGGCCATGCTGGAGTACCTACCGCCTTTAGTCGAGAAAATCGACCCCAGGACTTATTCTTTGTAAGCCTAGTACTTATTCTATCGGTCTCTTTTTGCCGAACAGGGACGTAAACACACCAGCAACGGTTGTCAAGCGATGGTGGGGGGGGGGGGACAAACACACACACACACACACACATATATATATATATATATATATATATATATATATATATATATATATACATATATACGATAGACTTCTTTCAGTTTCCGTCTATCAAATCCACTCACAAGGCTTTGGTCGGCCCGAGGCTATAATAGAAGACACTTGCCCAAGGTGCCACGCAGTGGGACTGAACCTGGAACCATGTGGTTGGTAGGCAAGCTACTTACCACACAGTCACTCATATATATATATATATTACATACACACAAACACGACAGTTTTCGGCACAATATCCGTCTACCAAATACACTCACATGGCATTGGTTGGTCCTTGATGTACTATTTTAATATAGATTTCAAATTTAGTTTAATCACTCAAGGGACATAACTCTGAATATAGTATCTTTGCCGTCTCCCCTTTAAAAACCTGCCTATTGAATAAAGAAATAAATACATTCGAGCCCAAACAAACTTGTCTGCATTGTCAAAATATAATACTATTTGTATAAATGAAAACACTTATGTCATGAGCGATGGAGGCTAACGTTTAATGCGGGAGTCCTTTTTGTTTATCTTTCCGGAGGATTCAGAAAGGATAACTACGGCCATGCTTGAAGAGTTTAGTTGATCAAATTTGACCGCAGTATCTATCTTCTAAGTATAACACTTATTCTATCAGTCTCTTATGTAAGAAAAAAAAAACATCAGTTACCACGCGTCGAGAGGCAAACACACATTCACAGAGAGAGAAAGAGACGGGGAGGTGAGGGGGCGGGCTCTGTTTTCACCAACCAAATTCATTGACGAAGCTTTGGTCGACACGGGACTACAGAAGACAAGGTGGAATTCTGGCTTAAGCATCCTAACTGCTTTTTATTTTTGAGAATTTTCTGAAATTTTTTATGAATTTGTGTTCAACACACGAGAATCCAGACAATTATACAAAAAAAAAAAAAATTGTGTATGTGTGATTTAAGAGCGACTTAGCTGTTATTTTTAGCACATCCCTGGACTAGCTACCTTCCTCGTTTCTTTGACATGCATTGATGTTTTTCAATATTTTTCTCTCCCAAAAAAGTTGAAGGGTTATACGAGGTGCTTAACCCAGAATTTCCGCCGAAGACACTTGTGTGGAGCAGTGGGACTGAATCCAAAACCACGAAGTTGCAAAGCAAACTAGTTAACCACATTGCCAGAAAGAAAGAAATAATGAATTTAAAAATAAAGAGAAAGTGCGAGAAGTCAAACTACCAGTGCAGTTGTGTAACAAAGATTCGGACCTCAAATTCAAAGGCCGAAGAAACGAGCTTTTTCTCCAGACGTGGTTGCCCTCCTTGTGTTTGCTGAGTCCCGGTTTTCTCAATACTCCTGCAACCACAAACGTTCACTTACAGATCAAAATTCCCACCATTACTTTCTAGGTGGCAGGACCGTCTTCAACTACAACAATTTCTGCTAGCTACTCTTAAGACCTTGTCCCTAACCAGAACGAACCTGGGATCTTTAAATACTTCTGCCTCAGATGTCATACGTGTCCCTTTAAAACGCCACTGATCTGAAATATCCCAGTTCGACTCCATCGATGTTCCAACTACACCTTTATAGCTGCGTCCCTCTAAGTGAGAGAGAGAGGTGGGTAGCCCCATTCAATAAAAAAAAAATAGCATCAAAATAAATAATAGTAGCATAGAGGCGAGGAGGGTGTCCATCCCGGGCGACTCTTGTACGGGGTGGCACTTTGGGGTCTGCCGCATAAGCCTAAATAAGGGGCTGGTCAGCAAATTCAAAAATTATCCCGGATGGCACACACTCTAGCTACAGGGTTGGACTAAAAGAAGAACTCAGGCTGATATGATCTACTAAATCTCTTCAAATGCGATGTCACAGGTTAACAGCAGTCTTATGACTTGGAAGAGTAAAAGAATATTTCTAATGAGCTTATTGTATCCAGTGCTCAGGTGCACTACAACTCGTGGGAAAACGGTAAAAGAGGGACACAAAAGACAGGGAAGTGACTAGTAAAAGAGCCACAACTCAGAAAGGATGCCCGGAGCATACAAACAGCGCTGATGTATTTTGGGAGGTATGGAATTTTTGAAGGATATTGTGTTCTGTCAGCTAAGAACCAACGTAGGTAGTTTATTTATTCCAAGCTTCGAACAATTCTGTGCGTGAGAAAACAAAATATGTCTCATGAAGGAAAGCTAGTTTAGCTATCAGAGCAACCAGAGTGACTAAAGTAACGGAGGCTGTATTTGGTATATTCATCGCATCTGTTGTTTAGCCCAATGACAACAATGATGTGACAGACCATAATCAAAGACGTTTGTTCCCGTCGCAATCCGTCTTTTTGTGTAAATCTATGACTACATTGTGCAATCAAGTACTGGAATCGAATTATAATTTTATAAGGCATCCTCGATGTTAATGGAATTATAAATGATGAGATTTAAAAAAAAATTACTATAAGCAACAGTAAGGTTTGATTTGAACGAATTAAGCTGTTATTTCTTGCATGTCGAACGACCGTGCATAGCTTCAGCATTAACCTGAGCAGACGGACGATCAAAAGCAAACCAAACACAATTATCTAGTCTTTTTGCATATGTAAGACATATATCCTTAAAAAATACGGTATTGCTTCAATGTTGTACAGAAGCTGTTTATATATGTTACAAGTATCAAAATTTACAACCTTTTCTCTCTCCTTCTCAAAGGGTTCTTTGTTTCCTTTCAAATATAACCATATCAGTTCAGTAGCATATGACGGCTGTTATCATTCAAGCATGTCATTCAGACGACATTCCTTGTCTCACTGACTTGTAAATGTCAATAAACAAGACAAAAGCACATTAAGCTGCTCTCCACGTGTCATGGCTGACCGACGTATCAGGAGTGACTAACCGATGCTATTTATCATTTAAAATACAGAGATGCCTATAATAGGACATCTAACCTGCTAGAAAGAGCAGCAAAAAACTCCCTAATTTGTATAGAGTTTTTTGCTGCTCTTTCTAGCGGGTTAGATGTCCTGTTATAGGCATCTCTGTATTTTAAATGAACAATATATAGTCTATTGACTATTTTTTTCATCTCGCTAGACCACTGGTAGTAAATAAAATTTCTAAAATTTTTTTGCTACCCTATGATTTATTAATAATGATGCTATTTATCGGTAGCACTCTGGCAGAGAGAGGCGAGGAGGGGGGGGGCTACATTCGCGGAATTTTTTTGTTTGTTTTTTTAAAATTTTTTTGCATTAGTTTGTTGGATTAATTTTAAAGCAGTTGGAATACGATGATTACTTAATCACTTTATATCATTCACTTTATATACTTTATGCACAATTTTATAGACTTAGTACACAGCACCCTCCCTCTTTCTCTCTCACTCTTCTCCTTAGCCTCTTTTTCTCTCTCCTTTTTCTTTCGCTCTTCGCCTTTCCCTTCAACTAATCACGTGAAAGCGTTACAGACAGGCGAAGTAACGAAGAAAAAATCTTAGTTAAAAAAAAAATTCATATTTCACTCACCACCATCTTCTGCCCCTTCCCCTCTCTTCCATCCTTTTCAACTTATCGCGTGTAGACATTACGGACGGGCTAAGTAACGGAGGAACAAACAGAATTATTATAAGATATTTATATACAGGGGTTGGACAAAATAATGGAAACACCTTAAAATTTCAAACAAATTTATTTTAATACGGGGTAGGACAGCCTTTGGCAGTAATTACACTTGAATTCTATGAGGTATGGACTCATACAAAGTTTGAATTGTTTTCAAAGGAATTTTTGTCCATTCTTCTGCTGAAACAGTCTTCAGTTCTTGTAGTGATGATGGTGGAGGATATCGACTCCTTACTTGTTTTTCTAAAATGCACCATAAATGTTCAATAATATTGAGATCTGGGGACTGTGGTAACCACATAAGATGTTCAACTTCACTAGATGTTCCTCGTGCCAATTCAGTAACAACTATAGCTGTGTGAATCGGTGCATTATCATCTTGAAAGATTGCGTTTCCCTCCCGGAAAGAGTTCCGCAACCATAGGTTGAATTTGATGAAATAAAATGCTTAAATAGTCTTGACTATTAATTCTGCCATGAAGGGAAACCATTGGGCCGGCGGATTTCCAAGATATAGACCCCACCTCCTAGATCTTCTTCTTCTTCCCTACCAAGAATTCACAACGACCTCGAACCCACAAGAGAGACAGAAACGAGCAGAAACAAGGAAAATGTCCCTTGTATTTGAACACTATGCAAATATTCTTTTAAAAAACTTTTTTAATTTTTCCAAAATTTAATTGTTTTCCATACTTACAGTTGAAAAAGTCTCAATGACTGAAACCGGTATTGAAATGTTTTTTATAAAATTATTTTAGCATTTTCTACCTTGATTTTTTCCCCCCCATATATATCAACTCGTGTGTTCCTTTTTAACCTTCTCTCTCTCTCTCTCTCTCTCTCTCTCTACATATATATATATATATATATATATATATATATATATATATACACACACACACATTTGTTGAGTCTGGAAGAAGGGACATTGCCTATGAGCTTTGCAAGCTCTGTGATGTCGTTAAACTGTTACATATCAAGACCCATAGGAAAGACACAAGCAGAGAGGAGATTCCAGAAGGATGTTGTTCTGAGAAGGTAAGACTAGACATAGTAGTTAGTGCCGGGTGGCAGAGTGATGATGGACGAAATAAGGATGGCCAGAGGGGTGGAGAGGCGAGTGGGTCGAGTGCCTGAGTTGAAGAGTTACGAGACCAGTAAACACCGGGGGTCAGAAGCCCTTATAACAGCGATTGCAAACAAAGTGTGATGGTTCGGATCATACATTTATTTGATCAACGTTGACTGGAATTTAACACCAACAAGCTTGAACCACTTGACAACAATAGCTAATCGATGCAGCTATTTTGTTTTCAGTGCTCAATCATAACTACACCAATTTCATCTCATCCAGTGTTGTTGCTATGCAGCATGAAACAAAACACATGCGGTGGTTTGGTAAAAGAATCAATATATGGAACACATTTAGTTATGTCCCTTTATGTTTTGAGTTCAAATCCCGCTGAGATTGACATTGTTTTTGCTCATTCTGAGGTCGATAAAATAGTGAAGTACTAAGGGTCTCTTAATATTCTCATATGGAATTATAACAGAATACTAAGACAAACACAAAAAGTAATTTTATGATTTACGAAACTACAGTTAGTTACCCCAGCCCCTAATTATTTGAATGGTTTAAAATAGACATAATTTTCCTCTCTGGTCAGTATCTGTTCCTCAAAATTACTAAATTCAATTATAATATATTTTTAGAACTAATTAGTAGTTTTTCTTCTTATTGCTGACAAGACTTATTAGCTTTCTGGTAGTTTCGTATCGTCATTCTGCAACAACTGAAATTTTCATCTTCTGATCTTTCTCAGCGTCAACAGATTAACAAAACAGGTTCTTGTCGGTTAGTTAACATCTCTTTACCTGTGTTTTTCTTTATTGAATGCACGAATTTTCCTCGAAGACTTTTTATTTTTAAAAAACCGAATCCCATCACTACTTGTAAATTCTATATATTTTCTCTCCTTCATCTAGTATTGCTGCGATGTTGCGTATGCTTTGTTTACATATAATTAAAATATATATTTATATAATAATAATAATATTCGTTATATGCGTAATTAGATATTTGATGGGTGTAACGTTGAGAGGCTTATAGTACTGTACTTGATGTGTTACATCTGTGTCGATGTTTCGTTGTTTTTAATTCGGTCCAACTGGTGGGTGGGGATCGACTGCTTTTTTTGTTTGTTTTTATATATAACTTCAGTAGGCAGGATGATTAAAACCAGTACCAGCAACATAGCGTATAGATTCTTCCGCTTTCTTAATCCTATAAATTTAGCTTCGTATCACAATAAAAATAAATAATAATTAAAAAGAGCGCTAACTTTTTTTTAAACTAGTCGTCAGATAAAACTCGTTTTCTTTTTGCTTGTCGCACGCGCATGTGTGTGTGTGTGTGTGTGTCAATTTTTTATTTTTTATTTTTCTAATGGTAATAGCTTGCTTAAAATGATTTGTTGAATTGTAAGAATAACAACAGAACATTTGATGTGGAGGGAAGAATTTAATGCTAAAAATTAGAACAAAATCTATTTTGATTGGGACTTAAAGTTTCACCAAACAAGCTGTTTAAGCGAAACTGAAATCCCAATGCACGCGCGCGTGTATTAGGATTTATAACGGTGCTCTGTATGTATGCATTTGTTGTTAGGCTAAGATTGGATGTACCTTCGTTTTAGGTATGTAAACTAAATGTATACAGTCATAACGTATCAGTGACTGTTATTGACGATACAGTTGAAACGTTGGTTACACAATTTTTTGATTGAATGAATTAGATTTGCTTCATTTTGTTTTGTTTTCTGATCGAGCAGACTGATCGCATTCCTGCCATGCCTATACCATCCCATCTTTTCTTCTGGCATAGTATCTAGAATACATTATCGTACGCATCCTTCGGTGTTGTTTTGTTGTTGATTTTTAAAGGTAAGGTGTGGTTTGAGAGAGAGGATCGGTTGCTATCTCTTGCAGGTCAAGCGACCACTTAGAGGGCATCTCGCGACTTTGATTCGTATTTTTCAAAGACTTTATAGTTGTGACCATCACGTCTTTTATTTCGTACAGTGTATTTAGGAGTATCCTCCCTTGTCATATTACTTTATTGAAGTAAGACCTGATTGAAGAGAGATTTTACTGTTACTTGTAACACATCAAGCAGGTGTATAGGAACTCCCTTGTTGGCTCAGCGTTGTTTAGCCCCATAATGAAAGCTATTCTAACTGTGACCATCCCTCTTTTCAGATATAGTGTGTCAGAAGCCACTTTATTCAGCATGTCCATTATTTTGTTTTAAATTGTAGCTTGCGATTTTAGAGAGATTTGGCTGCTACTTTTAGCAGGGTAAGTAAGCGACAACGTAGATACTTGTGTAATGTGGTGATCGTAGTAGATTATGAAGGAACCCAGTTTAATTTACTTTCTGGTTTTACATAATGAATCTTGGACTGCATCATTCAGTGTGTCCTTCCTTTTTTCAAAATAGTAAAGTGCGGTTTGAGGAAGGTGTGGCTGCTGTTTCTAACATGCTGAGTGACTACACAAAGGTTCTTTCTCTCTTTCACACACAGACTATTATAGTGTAATCATAACATTGTCGGTGGTGGTGTTGTTTGATTAGAAATGAAGCCATTTATATTATATGTTAATTTTTTGTTTAATTTACTTTCAGGTTTAACATGTCTGGTCTTACTTTAAGAAGTGTTCACCTATCTCAGTAATCTACATATTAACGTCAAAATGTCTACTGAAATTTTGACGATCCCTTGAAGATATGATGGAGCGTAAGTCAAACAAAAACCCCACTGAAGGAAAGACTAATTAAAAACTATTTGAATTTGTTTAGTTGTGTATCTTGCTGTTATCTCCAGTAACCAATCCAGCACATCTAATCTTACTTTAAGATTTAAAATTGTGAAATTTTGAAACTTCAGCTAAGCCTGGAATGGATTCTTCAAAGGAAATTAAAAACTTCTGTGAAGTTTGTGGACTGAACTTGAGTGAAGCAAGTAGCCTTAAAAGACACATAAGAACACACACAGGAGAGACTCCATACCATTGTTCAACATGTGGGAAGAGCTTTTCACAGAACTACAGCCTTAAAATACACATGCGAACTCACACTGGTGAGAGACCATTCCAGTGTGATATATGTAAGAAATCTTTCTCACAGAATTACAGTTGCAAAATTCACAAACGAATACATACAGGAGAGAGACCTTACCAGTGTCACTTTTGTGAAAAGAAATTTTCTAAAAAATCACAGTTAGACTCACATATTTTCATGCACATGAAAAAAGCTGTATCTGAGTGTGATTTGCCAGAAAGTCCAAAGACAGACACATCAACAAAGCTGTCCAGCAAGACAAGTTCAAAAGACGAACAGTACTACTGCTTGATATGTGGGAGCGAGTTCTCAGAGAACAAATCTTTACAAATCCACATGAATTCTCATGCAAATAAAACAAATTTAGAAGTATGGGAAGAAATTTTCTAGTAGATCAAAAAAAGAATTTGAGAAGTTCATGGTGTCTGTGGAAAGTTAAAAATATATTGATGAGCATACTAGGAATTGGTCTAACACCAGTTAACAGAAAAATATTTAAGTATGTCTATGTCTTTTTTCAGAAAAGATTAACCTGAGATTATGTTATGAGAAGATAATATATGTGAATTATATTATGAGCACATATTAAGACGAGGTTATGAAGAAATCACTCCAACTTACTATGTAGTTGTTCTAAGATGAGATATCAGCCAAAGAGCATCAACAGAGTTTCAGGAAATGAACTACACAAGAGTCATGTCCATCTTTGAATAAGGTGTCTTCTAGATAACATGTGACTTTTTAATGTTATTTTTTACTTTTGAAAATAACAAATAGAACTTTAAAAAGAAAGCAAACATTTTTTTTTAAAAAAACCTGTCAATGACTGAAAAATTTTTAATATTCATTAATTTGAAACAGAAATACATATCACATGAATATTGAATATTGTTGAGAAATATATAAATTTTATGAGATTTGAAACTATAAATGAAGCCATCACCTTTTAGGAGTCATAGAGAATTTTGATGGTGACTATTTTATTGATGAGGTTTGGTGGTTGTATATTTTGTAGCAGTGCACCACAAGAAGCAAAATAAATATATTCTGTATATCTGTGGTGGAGTGAAGATTTCTGTGAAACAATTGTTTTTAAATTCATAGGAAATCTAGTAGATTTGATGACCTAAATATTTTATCAGTGTGGCTGGTTCTTATATTTGCTTCTGGTAGCATTTCTTAGAATTCATGACTCTGGTGCTTTAATTATGTTATTTCTTGAGAATCATGGAAATGGATGGGACTGGAAAATTTCAGATTGAAAGCTTTAATGTTGCTGGTTTAATACCTCACTGTTCACTGTTGAATTCCTACTCAGGTTGTTAAAATAAGTGCCAGTAATATATTGCAATCAATTTAATTGACTAACCACAAATGAAACATTCGGCCTTGTGCCTTGTCGAAAGCAATCAATATTATTGTGTCCTAGCCATGCTTGTATGCAACAATGTCAAAAGAGTATGTACGCACTTCTGTGTATGTACCTTTTTTCTGATTTCAGTAAATATACTCCAAACTGATATCATAGTAAAAAGTTATATTATTTTGTGTAACTGTTTTTAAAATCATGTATGTGTATGTCAATATATGATTGTGTCTGGATACAGATGGACAGATGGTCTTCGGATTGACCCTTGATTATTTCAGTGCATGGTTAAGAAGTTTGCTTCCCAAACTTCATGGTAGCTTGGGGGCAAGTGTTTTCTACTACAGCTTCAGGCCAACCAGAACTTTATGAATAGATTTGGTAGATGGAAACTGAAAGAAGCCTATTGGTTACATACATGCATGCATGAATGAACTGTGGGGAAAGTTCCCCTCTGAGGGGTAATTCATCACAGAGTAAACCAGTGAGAGGACATTCCAGTGTGATCATCATAGTTTAAATATCTTCTTTTCTATGCTTGCATGAGTAAGGTAGAATTTGTTGAAGCACATTTTCTACAACTGGATGTCTTTTCTGTTGTCACCCTTGTTTCTAAGCAAGGTAAAATTTCATTGTAGCTTGATATATTTTCACAGAAAACTAGAAATGAATGACACTGCTTATATGATGGTGACACCCATTTACAACCATTATGTAAGCACACATGCACATATACATTGTTTTATATGTATGCGTGTGCGTTTGTGCCAGTGACTTGTAAAATATACCCAGTACACTCTGTAAAGTGGTTGGCATTAGGAAGAATGTCCAGCAGACAACTGGAGTCTGTGCAGTTCTCTGGCTTACTAGTATCAGGCAAACCATCTAACCCATGCCAGCATGGAAAACATGTTAAATGATGATGATGATGTGTCTGTGTATAGCAAATAAAAGGGATGAAAAGTCAAGCTGTATTTTCAGGAAGCATTTCTGTAATACTGGCAATCAATTGCATACCTGTAAATGCTTTATCTTTAAGAATAAAACTATCCATGCAAGCTGAAATTCCAGGCCAAGTACGTGGCTGCTGAGTAAGAATACATTAAATCAAAGACTGGAGTTTAAGGTATTATTTTTAAAAATCATCATCATCATCATCGTTTAACATCTGATTTCCATGCTAGCATGGGTTTGACGGTTCTAGCAGGGTCTGGGAAACCAGGAGGCTGCACCAAGCTCCAGTTTGATCTGGCAGTGTTTCTACAGCTGGATGCCCTTCCTAATGCCAACCACTCTGTGAGTATAGTGGGTGCTTTTTACGTGCCACCAACAAAGGGGCCAGAGGAGGCTGGCGATGGCCATGATTGGCTGGTGCTTTTTACATGCCACCGGCATGGAAGCCAGTCAAGGCGACCCTGGCATCAGCCACGTTCAGATGGTGCTTTTTACGTGCCACTGGCATGGGTATTACAACTACAATTTCCAATTCCAGTCTTTGATTTTATATATATATATATATATATATATATATAAAATCAAAGACTGGAATTTGTATCAGGCTTCTTTCATTTTCCATATAACAAATTCCCTCACAAAATTATGGTCAGCCTGGATCTATAGAAGAAACTTACCCAAGATACCATGCAGTTGGACTGAACCTGAAACCACCTGGTTGGGAAGCAAACTTCTGAACCATACACCTATACATATATGTACGTACAGCTATGCCTGCACTCAAATGTTTTCCTCAGAATTACAAATACATAATGAAAATGGAATTTAGGCACTACAGGTATGTTAAGGTCCATGAGGTAGAGATTGGGAAGGATGTCAGATATTCTAAGCCAGGGGTTTTCAAACTTTTTGACTTGCGGACCCCTTTATATTTCAGGCTTTACCTTAGGGACCCCCTTATAAACGCTTATGAAATTTGTACATAAATATTTGCTTAAAATAACATATTTTTACATTTATTTATTTAATAGTATTTAACAAATAGGTTTATTGTCAATTAAAAGATTTCGATTAAAAAACATATATAAAATCAGATTGCCCATAGAAAGTATTTGATGTCCATGGACCCCCTGTAGTCCGCGGACCACAGTTTGAAAACCCCTGTTCTAAGCTACACCTGAAATGGAAAATTGGGAATGCTGTCACTCCTGTGGATATACTATTTTAATCCATTGCTGCTGCAGAGAGATATTTAAAATTTCTCTTGTTTTAAATCTAGTCAAAAGGAAATAAGGCAACGCCTGTCTTTGGCAGCCTTCCCAAACTTGCGAGATGTTCTGTTTAATCCTTTTAATACCAACCCACCCGAGATCGCCCCCTGGTTCTGAAACACAAACTTTCTGTTTTAAATCTTACTCTCAAGTACAGTTATCTGTGTTTCAAATCCTGGTTCATAGAAGGATTTGTCCAAAAGAGACTAAAAACAGGTAGGTATGTTTAGAATGTAATGACATTTACGAAGCCTTCTGTGTGCATACGTGACTGTGAAATGTTATGGATCATATCCTGTGCCGCCCGTTTGTGTACCTAGTGATGAGGCACGTTTTCAAGTGGTTCATGAATGAGTGTCTACTGCAGATTAGAGCGGTTTGTGACATTAAGAGTTAATAGATCTTAGGTTATGTTGTGGTGATGATTTCAAAGAATGAATGCTATATATGATTACCACTGATTAGAACCTTTAAGAACTTTGTAATAAGAGAGCAACAACAAAAAGAGAAAAAAAGGTTATGTGTAGTCTATGCATTTTTTCCCCTTATTGCTCAAATTGAAATCTAAATTTCTAATCCCACCAAGTTGTATGCAGAAATGATTATCTCCCTTGCATTAACTGTCCACTAAAGAATACAATACGTTTAAATTAAAATCATTTATCAAAATTTCATGTTCACTTATGCTCCAAACACTTATATATATATATGTTTCCATCTATCAAATTCCCTCACAAGGCTTTGGTCAGCTCTAGGCTGTAGTAGAAGACACTTGTCGAAGGTGTCATGTAGTAGGACTGAACCCAGAAACCATCTGGTTGAGAAGCACACTTCTTACCACACAACCATATGTATACACGCCCGTGTGTATGTATATATATATATACAGGGTGTCCACAAAGTCTGGGTACATGGAGTAAATAAAATCTTAACATAAACAATTAAACATAAGAAATAATAATTTCTTAAAGTATGTGTTAATCCCCATGTACCCAGACTTTGTGGACACCCTGTATATATATATATATATATATATACACACACACACAATGCCTGAGACAAGGTTTATAATTATAGTGGTGGGAAGTGAGTTTCAAGCTCTTATGGATGTATACGGATTCCTCATTAGACTTTCTGTAGTAGTAGTTCTTAGCCCTGTTCAGGTCTAGGGTTATGTCCAAGAAATTGACCGTTGTCAGGTTGCTGGTAACTGTTACGCACAGGCTGAATTCCTTAAATATTCTTATTAAGTCCTTCCTGAACTTGTCCATGTGGCTTGAGATTTCCTGGCTGTTGTCTCCACAGAGGGCCAACCTATGTGGGTGTGTGCTTCTCTTGAGGGTGTCCAAGATGAATAACCCGACAAGGTGGGCAATTTCAACCTTCTTGTAGCCCTCCATAGGAACATTGTATTGTGAATCACCTTCTTTCTCCACCCAGAAGGAATCATCATGGACCAGGATTGACTTTGACATTCACGATGATTCTCACATCAAGATGCTCATGAATTGTACTGGTGAATTGCTCAGTACCTTCAGGAGGGGAGGGTCTTTCATATAGAAAGGTACAGCTAACCTATTCTTGATACCATCAACTCCGACATCAGAAGGGCTATGAGGCTGACTCAATGGGATTCCAGTAAAGCTGTGATTGACTGGTTCCATAGTATCGAGGATAAATCAGCCTGCAGATTCACCCAATTTAACATCATAGACTTCTACCCTTCTATATCAAAGACACTACCCCCACCCCCCAAAGACCTTAAGTTTTGCTGAACAATTCACCAGCATAAGAGATCTTGATGAATGCCAGAAAGTTAATCCTTGTCCACGATTCCTTCTGGTTGAAGAAAGGTGATCCACTGCTCGATGTCTCTATGGGGAGCTACAAGAGGACTGAGATTGGCAACCTCGTCAGGTAATTCATCTTGGACACCCTCAAGAGAAGCACACATCCATATAGGTCAGTCCTCTATAGGGACGACAGCCTGGTAATCTCAAGCCATATGAACAACCATGTCATGGACAAGTCCAGGAAGGACTTAATAAAAATATTCAAGGAATTCAGCCTGTCCATAACGATTACTGCTAACCTGAGCATGGGTAAGTACTACCCCTACAGAAAGTCTAATGAGGAAACTGTATATATCCACAAGCTCAAAACCCTGCTATAGTTAGAAACCTTGTCTCAGGCATTAGCAGATGAATATCCAAGCTCTTGGCCAACAAATTATATATATATTTATATATATGAAGAGAGAGAGAGAGAGAGAGATAACCAAGCTATTCTAATAAGAATTCACACAATTCAAAAATTCAGTTTAACATTTTTATTAAAACATTTTCATTGTAAATGTTTATAAAATTAGTCACAGACAGCTGTGACTTCTTCCATGCATGTCAAAATTGATTCAACAATAACAAGGAATATATAGGGAGGGGGAGTTAAGTTTTGTTGTAAGCATCCGTATACTAAAAAAAACACTGAATATGGAGTGTGTTGGAAAAGACAGTAGGTAAAGTTTCACTATGGGAGCATAAGAGTATGTAAAGGAATTTTTGAGTAGTGCTGTAGTATGGGCAGATCCACACTAAAGCACCAAATGTGTGACTGTACATGCATATATATATATATATATATATATATATATATATACAGGATGTTCACAAAGTCTGGGTACATGGAGTAAATAAAATCATAACATAAACAATTAAATATAAGAAATAATTTAAAGTATGCTAATCCTACGTACCCAGACTTTGTGAACACCCTATATATATATATATATATATATCCTTTTGTTGTTTACACCACCTGTCCTCGTCTGGTGTTGTTTTTTTTCGTACATTCTCCCATATATATATATATATATATATATATATATATGTTGTTGACAGTCATTTTGTAGAAAGCCTGACGATGGCTTAACTGGCTGAGACTTTGAAATCAATGTCATCAGCATTATTGTTTAAGAGTATTTCATCAGATTAATGTAAAATTGTGTTTATCATAACTGAACATAAAAAACGTGTATGTATGTATGTATGTATGTATGTATGTCATATGCATCAGAGAAAGCTTCAGTAGAGAAGTGTTATCTATGTGCGTACAAGTGCCTTGTAGTAGAGATCCATCCACCATGATGGCACTACACTAAAACAGCATGTATGTGTGTGTGTGTGTGTGTGTGTGTAATGATATGTATGAGTACATGCACGCTTATGTATATTAGAAAGTTTCAATAGAAGAATTTTAAGTTTGTATAAATATATGTAAATGTGCTTTGTAATAGTGCTCCGGCATAGAACCACATTAGAGAACCATGGGTATATTTGTATATAAAAATGTGTGTGTGTGTGTGTGTGTTTGTGTCTGTTTAGAAAATTACAGACCTCCCTGGAAAGATGAGATATTTTCTGGTGGATGCAGCTGAAGAAAGTCTGGTTGTTCTATCAGCAGTGACAGCTTAGTAGGACAAGACATCTTGTTAACAAGGTGGACATCCTTGCTCTTGGTCTTCAGGGATGAAATAATTGATTAATGCATTAGTTTTAAAAGTTCATGACGACAGATCCAGCTGACATTGCATAGAGTTCACGGTCAAGGAAAACATTACTTTTCATTTTGGGATTTGGTTTGCAAGATTTTTTATGTGATTTCGTGTGTTGAAGCATATTCTGTTGTGTCTGGAGAGAGTCATTTTCTTATTGTGCTTTAAAATTTAACACACTCACCGTTAAAATTTCCACTTGTTATTTTTATTTTCCTAAAATTTTCGTTGCATCTTGCAACCTTTTCAATAGGAAAATAAAAATAATAAGTGGAAATTTTAACGGTGAGTGTGTTCAATTTTAAGGCACGATAAGAAAATGACTCTCCCCAGACACAACAGAAAACATTACTGTTCTTGTCTCAAGAAATCCTAGCTGATAAATAGGTACCATTGCCATACAGTGGTCAAATCATAAGAATTGTTTGTTTCATTTTTCATTTAAAAAAACAAAAAAAAAAAAAAAATGGAAAGGAAAAAAAGGAAAGGGTCAAGCAATTATACAGGAAAACCCGGCTGAAATTAGGCTGCCACTATCTTTTTCTTATTTCTTTTCTATTTTGATTAGTTTGTGTCATTGGACTGCAGCCACACTGGGGTACTGCCATGAAGGGTTTTGTCAAACAAATCGATCCCAGTACTAATTTTATGTTTTTAAAGTCTGGTACTAATTCTTACAGGCTCTCTTGCTGCACTACAAAGTGATGGCGACATAAACAAACCAACAGTGGTTATCAAGCGGTGGGTGGGTGGAAACAAACACAAACATAAACACACGCATTCATTATATATTCCACACAGCTTCCATCTACCAAATTCACTCACAAGGTATTGGCTGGCCCAGGGTTATAGTAGAAGACACTTGCCTAAAATATTGCAAAGCGAGCTTCGTAACCACTCGACCAAGCCTACACCTATCATATGGAACAAAAGATGTAAAAATGTTTGAGATGAAAAAAAAAAAAGAATGTTTACAAAAATGAAAATAACAAAGTAAAAGAAAATAAAAATGTACACAGCATAAGAGATTCTTTTTCAATGTTAATAGATGTGTGTGATCAAGTAACAATAAGATGACCACAACCTGGTTTTGACATTTTGATTTACTTCACCTGCATCATATATATATATATATATATATATATGTTTGTACATGTTCCTGTTAGGTGATGAAACGTGTAATGGTATATAAATAATATCAAACTTTTCTTCAATTTGTATTTCTATATGAAGGGGTGCTGAAAAGTTCCTGGCTTTAAGGGTATTGTAAAAGGCCTGATTGAGGACATAATCCTCTGAGTTCTTTTACAGGGCTTAAAAACACTGAAGGGCCACTGCAATAAGTGTATGAATCTGAGAGGGGAATATATTTAGTTAACTGATCTCCCTGTATTTTCTTTTACCTAAAACCAGGAACTTCTCAGCACCCCCATGTATATGTATATATATATATATATATATATATATATATATATATATACACACACACACACACACTTTATTTAAAAGCAGCAGAAATATAACAAAAATCTGTTACTCAGTTTCATGTTCCCGTTCATCGGATAGTTTTATTAACAAAACTCTCCAATGAACGGGAACATGAAACTCTGAGTAACAGCTTTTTGTTATATTTCTGCTGCTTTTAAATAAAGCATATTACTCTACCTCTGGTATTTGAGTACTCTTTTTTCCACCTTGTTGCACATTTATGTGCTTCATCATCATCATCATCATCGTTTAACGTCCGCTTTCCATGCTAGCATGGGTTGGACGATTTGACTGAGGACTGGTGAAACCGGATGGCAACACCAGGCTCCAGTCTGATTTGGCAGAGTTTCTACAGCTGGATGCCCTTCCTAACGCCAACCACTCAGAGAGTGTAGTGGGTGCTTTTACGTGTCACCCGCACGAAAACGGCCACGCTCGAAATGGTGTCTTTTATGTGCCACCCGCACAAGCCAGTCCAGGGGCACTGGCAACGATCTCGCTCGAAAATCCTACAGGAGCCAGTCAGGCGGTACTGGCAACGGCCACGCTCAAAATGGTGCATCTCATGTGCCACCCGCACAAGAACCAGTCCAGGGGCACTGGCAACGATCTTACTTGGCTTGCCGGGTCTTCTCACGCACAGCCCATTTCCAAAGGTCTCGGTCCGTAGTCATCGCCTCGGTGAGGCCCAATGTACGAAGGTCTTGCCTCACCACCTCAGCCCAGGTCTTCCTGGGCCTACCTCTTCCACGGGTTCCCTCAACTGTTAGGGTGTGGCACTTTTTCACGCAGCTATCCTCCTCCATTCTCACCACATGTCCATACCAGCGCAATCGTCTCTCTTGCACGCCACAACTGATGCTTCTAATGTTCAGCTTTTCTCTCAAGATACTTACACTCTGACGGGTATTCACATTGACATTACACATCCAACGGAGCATACTGGCTTCATTCCTTGCGAGCTTACGTATGTCCTCAGCAGTTACAGCCCATGTTTCACTGCCATGTAGCATGGTTGTTCGTACGCATGCGTCATACAGTCTGCCTTTTACTCTGAGTGAGAGTCCCTTTGTCGCCAGCAGGGGTAAGAGCTCTCTAAACTTTGCCCAGGCTATTCTTATTCTAGCAGCTACACTTTCAGCGCTTACTCCGGTATATATATCTATATATATATATATAGATATAAGACACTCCATTACATGTCTCATTACCTAAATGGAACATATACATACATATATATATGCAAAAATATATTATGAGTTTGCTGAATTGATTAGTTCAATTTGCATAAACAGAGCTAACTTGGCAATTTATTCAAATTTGGTCATTAATTATGCATTTATACAGCATTCATTCTCTACTATAATTATAGCATAATTGAAGCTAAGCCTTTTTTCCCAAAACACATCACAGCCATCACTGTATAGTGACAATTGCAAATAAATGTCTCTGTATTTCTCCCTGTGTATAGAATAAATCACCAACAAGCATTATATTTTGAATGTCAAGCTTATCAGTTATCTGTTATTTTTGATTTGTTTCACTCATTGGACTATGGCCATGCTAAGGGTACAGCCCTTAACTAAATTACAGTAGATAGGTTGTGTTTTTGTAAGTCTGGTAACTATTATATTTTGTTGAACTGCTACGTTACTGAGGCACGAACAAACCAACACTGATTGTCAAGCATACATAAATATAGATGTGTGTGTATATTTTATATATATATATATATATATATATATAAACAAATAGTAAATGAGTATATGCATATATACGTACAGGTATGTGCGTACCAACATCCACCTGTATGTATAGGTGCATATCTGGGTACAGGACATTGCAAACAAAACGTAGACGAGAAAAGCATACATATATACATATACGCATACATACATATATATATCATCAGTGGATCATATATCCGAAAAAAAAGCACACTCTAAAGGATAGAGCAGTAATGTATTTACATGCAGTTAAATATGTCCAGTCTTAGAGTGACCAATGGTTTTCCGTCCATAAAATGCTTAACTTTACAGATGACCCATCAGACTGTAATGGCAGAGACAAGTGGTCTATAAAGCTAAGTGATTTATGGATGCAAAACCATTGGTCACTCTATGACTGGACATCTATTTAATAATTCTCTGAATCCATATATTACACTACAAATCTATACACAGACACGTATATATATTCATTTACTTGTTTCAGTCATCTGACTGTAGCCATGCTGGAGCACCGCCTTAAAGGGTGTTAGTCGAAGAAATTGACCCCAGGACTTATTCTTCGTGAGCCTAGTACTTATTCTATCGGTCTCTTTTGCCAAACCACTAAGTTACAGGGACATAAACACAGACACATAAATATATACATATGTATAATGGGATTCTTCCAGATTCCATCTACCAAATCCACTCACAAGGCTTTGGTCAGCCCGAGGCTATAGAAGACACTCGCCCAATGTGCCACACAGTGGGACTGAACCCAGAACCATGTGTGTATATACACACACATATATATACATGCATACCTATATATAGTATGTGTTGACATCAATCATAAGTTCGCTATCAATGGTATGTTGTGTGAACAAGAGCTTTACAAAAATTTCAGGAAATGTTACAATGTTTAAATAATTAATTTGATAATATGAATGAAAAAAATTATTCCATGAGTATAATTACAGACATGATTTAGGCGATATCTAGAATCCGGGGGAAATATTTTTAAACAATGGGCTGATCTCTGTGTGACTGCAAATATTACTTTTTGTTGTTTTTGTTTTTACATTGTTTATGGACAACAGAATCCTTGGCAAATTTTTGACAATAAGGTTCAACGAGAAGGGAACAGTACCATTTTTATTTATATCTTCATTTTTGCTGATGTTTACATCCTTTCCTTCACAGATACACATAAGTGATGCACACACACACACACACACACACACACACACACACAATGTTCATCTATATCAACCAACTGCTGATTTTCACTTAGCATATAATGTTAGTGGATGCCTGCTACTGATGAAGCTCAGAGAAGCAGAAATCTGGATTTAGCAATGTACCTGCTGAGTATTTTCCATCTGTTGCCGATATATTTCTTTGTTTTTTTTTTAACACTTTATATCTATAAGAGATGCTTCTGTCTTGAGATGAGTATTTTAGTTTAGAATGCTTTCAACAATATAGTTTCTTAATGCATCATAAACAGATTGCTGATTTAAAGAAACAATTTCCATCACGGATAATGAATGAATGTATATTATACAGATATATCATCATCATTGTTTAATGTCCATCTTCCATGCATGCATGGGTAGGACGGTTGACAGGAGGCGGCTAAGTTGAAAACTACCCCAAGCTACTGTGTCTGTTTTGGCAGGATTTTTACAGTTGGATGCCCTTCCTAGCACCAAGCACTCTGCAGAGTGGACTCAGTGTTTCTTATGTGACACTAGCACAGGTGAGGTTAGTTTTAGCTTGATTTTTACAGCTGGATGCCCTTCCAAATGCCAACCACTTCTAAGTGTGGACTGGATGCTTTTTACATGGCACCAGCACTGGCAAGGAATTTTGAGAAGGGCAGGGGGCATAACAGACTTCTGTAGTTTCTCTCAACAAAACTATCACATCAAAGGCATTGATCAACCTGGTGCTATGATAGAAAACATGTCATTAAAGTGCTACACTAGAGGATTGAACTTGGAACTATGCAGTTGCACCTACTGTATCTGAAATGTTAATTCTCTTAAAACTTAAAAACAAACATACACGAGTTTCAGTAAAGAAATAGACACTGCTTAAGAGATTTGAGCCAAGAATTTAATCAACTTTAGATGTAGTTTATCACTAGGTCAGCCTTGATCTAGTAGGCTTATGATCAAATCCATTCCTGTTGTGATCATCCCATACTTTTCCTTGTCATGGTCCATTTGACCACATTATTCCATGTGTGATTATTCTTAAGATGGTAAGGCATGATTTTGAGGGAGATCTCTTCAAGCAATTTCAGAGAGGTTCCCGCTTGGGTTCATAATTATCCTTAATTATACTGGTTGAGAAGACAAAAAGATAATAATTAGTACAATTGCATTATCTTTCTGACTGGCAATTTTAAAAAGTTCCGGAGAAGACAACAAATAAGCACACTTAATAAATTCCTTGCTCAAAAAAAAAAAAGAAATATCATTCAATGCCTGGATTTTAAGAACAATCTAATTAATAACGATGGCTGTAAAAATTTTTTAAAAAATACAATGTAATGAAATAATTTCATGTTGATCTGTCAACGAAATGTGACTCTAGGCAATTCAGAGTTGTCTCCCGTTCACATTTTGTCAACATTTTGTTTTTAACCAGTTTTGCCAATATAACCAATATAACTAATCATCACTTGGATGGTATTCTATATGAATATTTCCAAATGCACGATTAAGCAATGTTTATTTAGCAATTGGCCCACTAACACTAGAGCAATTTATGGAAAAATCGTACTGTAGTTCCACAAGGTGAAGATGTGTCCGGAGTTGTCTTCCTTGTTTGTCAAAAGTAATAGAAGTGAGCCATTAACTAATAATTATTGTTTTGTGTACTGCAGCCTTTGTTTTTTAACGCTTAGATCATTAAATATGCTCTTGCTTTATAACAGGGGTTCTCAACCACATTTATTTTTCTATCAAAGGACCCCTTTCATTACTATCTTATTCTGGTGTACCTCCATAGCCATTCAATGTTTAAAAACTAGTTTTATAGATAATTCTTTAAAAATTCTTTTGTTTTTCACACATTCTCTTGTGTAGGAGTGGAATATCACTATCTCAGAGAACAGGTTTCAGTGACCATAAATATTTTGAACCCTACTGAAGTCACACAAGGGCCAGATGACAATGGTAAACCAGAGGATGAATTAAGTCTATCATCTGAGGATAGAAACAGCCTCTTCCAGTAGGCTTCCACACTGTTTCTGCTGACCAAATTTCATTCACAAGACTTTGGTCAGCTCACAACTGTGGTAGAAGACTTTTGTTTAATTTGCTGTGCAGTGAAATCGAACTTAGAACCATGTGGTTGCAAAGCAAACTTCTTAACTACATAACCATGCTAGTGTTTAAGTAATAAAAAGTAATTCTCTCGTGTTGAATGTACTTATAATTCAGGCAATTCTTTTGGTATCTCAATATTGTGCCATCTTAGCCAAGAAATTGAATTTTCACACATTCCATGGTACTAATTATTCTTCAACTTACTCCATACAATACAATATATCAACCATTCATATTTCTAATCTAATAAAAAGTTTACCAAATTATAAACAATTTTTGATGATTGCATATATCCTTCAGCTCTATGATATGAGAACATGCTGGGATGGTTTCAAGTTTTCCTAATACCTTTTAGCAAATGGATTTGAACTCAGCAACACAGGCCAATAAAACACGAGTTAATCATACTCCACTGACAGAATCTTTAAATCATCAGAGAAAAATGCTTCATAGTATTCTATTATGGCCCTTACATTCAAATCCCATCAAATCCACTTTGCTTTCCCTTCAGGGTCAATAAAAACAAGTAACAATTGAGGACTGTGAATCAACTCCCTCAGTTATTCCCTCCCCTACGTTTGTGGCCTTGGACTTATGTAATAAATCAATTATGCTCTGCTGTTATTTCGCAGTGATACCCATGATACCTATTTAAAAAGCCATGTGGACTGCTTAGTGCCAACAACAAATGGACACTGTGCAGTGCTGATGACAAGATACACATTTTCAATTATTCTGATCACAAAGTCTGTTGCTGTATTGATTGATGGTAGTGACCAGTAACTCTAGTTACAAGCAAATACTGCTGGCTATCCTATCAGCATCCTGATGTAAATACTATACAAAGTGTCTCATGTCCCTCTCTTTCTCTTTCGGAGAGAGGCACAAGCACATACACAGACATATACACACACGGCAGTAACTTCTGCCTACCAAATTCAATCACAAAGCTTCGGTCGGCTCGGGACTATAGCAGAAGACACTTGCCCAAGGTGCCACACGGTGGGACTGAACCCGAAACCATGCAGCTGGGAAGCAAGCTTACTAATTGAAATTCAAACCCCCTAATTCCAGCCAACCAGCCAACCTAGTTGTTTATCGTCACATCTCTAACTTTGCTTTCTCATCTGAATAGTCAGGCTAAATCAAACAGTTGATATTTTAAATAGAATAGTATTTGGAAAAGGAAGGTGGGGAGTGTTTGCTTTGTAAAACGTTTGTTATCACTTTCAAGTTGGTTTTTCAATACACTGTGACACAGGAGAAATACAGAATAACATACATTGATCATGATTTCTCCATTTTCTCTCTGTCACACACACAATTGTCATTAAAAAATTGGAGTATAATATACACTATTCAGTATTTGCATTTCACCAGTACATATATACACATATACATACACACACACACACAAATATATATATCACAGACACAACAATCCAACAGTAAATAAAACTTAAACTTCATAGAACCAATACCCCAACAATGTATATGTGTGTATATATACACACATACAAATGCCCTAATATCCCACTATATGCATACAGGTGGCTGTGTGTGTGTGTGTGTGTGTGTGTGTGTATACACACATTATATATATATATATATATATATACACACACACACATATATAAAATACAACGCACATACATATACACATATTTTTCACTAATGTATGTGTATAAATGTTCTTCAATAGGGAAAAAGAAATCCAGATTTTTGTATATTTATGCATATACCTTGTGTGTGTGTGTGTGTGTACGCGCACACATGTCTAATATCACTTCAAGTTAAAAATGTTAGTATTTCACACACACACATATATATATATATATATATATATATATATACAAACACACAGAGATACACACACGTATATATATATATATGCACACACATGCCCACCACCACTACCTTTTTCACCACCAAAATCCCATCAATGCCACCAAATGATCCCTCCCCACCCATTTCCACACTATTATTATTTTGTCTCCAACAACATCAGTGGAATCACCTAAGAGAGGTAGAGAGGTGAAGGTCACCAATATTCTAATAGTAGTAGTAGTAGTAATAATTATAGTACTAGTAGTAGTGGTAGTAGTAGATAAAGCTCCTTTTAATAGTTGCTTTTGTTGTTGCCGATATTTGACAATTGTAGTAGTAGCTAATGCATAAACAGTAGTAGTAGTAGTAGTAGTAGTAGTAGTTGCTGGTGTTGTTATTGCTTGCAGCTGCTGCGCTTCTGTTGGGGTGTATTTGCAGCAACTACTGCATAAATAGAGGTAGCAGTGGTGAGTTGTTGGAGGTGGTGATGATGATGATGGTGGTGGTGGTGGTGATGGGGGGGCGGGGGGGGAGCAGCAGTAGCAGCAACAGCAGGAGGAGAAACTTTAAATGTGTTTTTGTTGTTGTTAGTTCTTAGTTATGCCGACACTGTTGTCATGAATAGTCGGAACTTTTGAAGTAGATCCCTCCCGTGGAGTCTCCCTTCGAAAGAGATTTGCCGCCGGAAGGCGAGGACTCGTCCAGCATGAAGTACGATGACGAAGACACCCGGTTCAGAGTGGTGCTGCCGCCGAAACCGGCGCTGAGTGCAATCGGGGTGGGGGACAGAGAGGAGTCGTGGAGCGACGAAGGCGGGGGCTGTGGTGACAGTGGCATAGAGGAGAGGGAGCGGAGGTGTCGCAACTGGCGCAGGTAGAAAATGACTGCCATTGCAACGAACAGAAAGCAGAGCACAATCAGATATTCATAGTAGAAGTGGTAAGACTGGTTGAAATTCCAGTTGGAGGCATGGCCTTTCTGATGCTGGGACATCTGCTCAATTTCTCTGCAAAATAAATTAAAATACATATCAATAGGGTATATGATGGTCATTTTCATAGTGTACACTTGGTTATTACAATGGCCCTACTAGTGTGGCATTATCATTATTCAAACATAAGCATGACTTCTCGCTCTTTTTTTTTTGTTAGGCATGTTGTTGTTGGCACTCCGTCGCTTACAACATCGAGGATTCCAGTTGATCCGATCAACGGAACAAGCCTGCTCGTGAAATTAACGTGCAAGTGGCTGAGCACTCCACAGACACGTGTACCCTTAACGTAGTTCTCGGGGATATTCAGCATGACACAGAGTGACAAGGCTGGCCCCTTTGAATTACAGGCACAACAGAAACAGGAAGTAAGAGTGAGAGAAAGTTGTGGTGAAAGAGTACAGCAGGTTTCGCCACCATCCCCTGCCGGAGCCTCGTGGAGCTTTAGGTGCTTTCGCTCAATAAACACTCACAACGCTCGGTCTGGGAATCGAAACCGCGATCCTTGTCAGGCATAGTGTATCAAGAATTAAATGATCCAATATCCTCATCTTTTTTTTTTAAGACAATAAGTTCTATGATTTACAAGAGATAGGTTTACCAGGTTAAACGACTGCCCAGAGGCTGCCTGATTGTTCCGAGTTAATATTGTTGTGTATACAGCCCCTTGTCAGCAATGACTAGACCAGGCTACAGTATATATTTACAAACAAATGGTCTTCATAATTAGACCTTCATCACTACTACCACCACCACCACCACCACACAAAAAATGATATACAATTTTGAAACAGTCACACATTTGAACTTGTAGGGAAGTGGTCATACATCATTAGGTGTACTCGCTTCCGTACATTAAACTTCTTGAAGAAGACAACGGAACGCAGATTCTGAACAACACAACAATATTTATTTACAGGGGAATTCGGTAGCTCGTCGCCTTCGGTTACTGAGACGCCGTCAATGAAGTTCGTGGTTATTTGTGTAGCTCTGGTGCTGGGTTGTGAGAGAGCCCTGTTAGACGTCTAGGCTCTAGGGAGATCAGCGAACAAAGAGAGTGAAAAGAAGCGCGAAAGCTTGGATGTCGATGACCACGCATGCGCATGAGACTCTTCCTGTATTCCTTCCGGAACGAGTCCCTGTGCATGCGTGGATAAACTCTCCGGAAATGTCGTCTGCTATAAAGGCGTCTCTACAAACTCATCTTTCATTTTTGCTTGACATTAAGTTCTCATAAGTTCAATCTTCAACTATTTTCTGCTATCTTATTCTCATATAGTGGAGGCATGTGGCTTAGTGGTCAGAGTGTTGGACTCATGATCATAAGATTGTGATTTCGATTCCTGGACCGGGCGATGCGTTGTGTTCTTGATCAAAACACTTCATTTCATGTTGCTCCAGCCCACTCAGCTGGCAAAAATGAGTAATCTTGTGACGGACCAGCATCCCGTCCAGGTGGGGAATATATATACGGTCCTCAGGATCCTGGCATGGCTTGAGAAGGAAACATTTATTTTATTTTTATATTCTCATATATATGCATATATATACTAGATGTATCCATAACCCGTTGGGTCATAACTACTCCGAGTTGAAAATGTCGATACATGGCGGCAAATGAAAAATTACTATTTTGAACTTAATGCAATAAAATTCTTAAATGATACAGCTCTCCTGCCTTTGGTGTGACAACATAAACATGACCAAGTGTTTCTTCTTTGAAAATGGTCAAATGGCCTTTAACATTTTTCTTTACTTTCTTTTTTGCAATTGTTTGTTACTACTGTTCCATGTGAATTACATGGGTACTTCAGCATAAAATAATGTTTTTGCAAAGTCATCATTGATGCACAATGAAAAGAATTCTGTCAATGTTGTTCTCATATGTCATTCATTGACAACCATATATATCCTCATTATTTCTGACCAATATTCTTTGTTCATCTGGTAGATGAATTTGCAGTCTCACTATTGCAGGGACTCTTTCATGCATTCAGAATCCTAAAATGGATGCAACTGCTTCAGATGGTCCAATATACCTATATCGACTAATTTCATAATCATTCTTTATTGGATCAACAGTTTGGTCATTTCCTTTCAGCATGTACTTGATGACGTACTTAGTTTACCTCACCGAAGCAACGATTTCAACGTTGCAGTGGCATTTGAATGCTCTTAAAAGAGTCTTATTATAAGGTACAATTCATTTGTTGCTGTTTGTTTTTCCATTCTTATGAGATTCAACTCCTCCCACTGCAACTGGTCTTTATCTAGTCCAGTAGTTCCCAAACCGTAAATTGGTGTGCCTTGGAAAAGTAAGATTATATTTCAAAATATGAAAAATTCACTAGAAAGTTCATATATAAATGTTGAAGTGGTAAAAAACTAAATACTAAGTTCTAAACTAAGAATTGAAGGTGGTTGTGTCATTCAATTCATTTAGGCTAATTATGGTATGACAGTGTTATTCAATTTTGAATCTGAAATTTCATAAGGATAAGAACTACATTAGCATCAGTCTATCCTCGAAATTGATGTCTTATGGACATATTCAGTGCATGACTATGTTTCAGTTTATTTCAGTCGTAGCCTCAGCAGTTTTCATTTCAATAATAAGTGTGAAAAATAAACTATTGAACTAAAACATACAATGTTGAGCTAAATCTTTAAATACGTCCTTCACGTACTGAGGCTGTATTTCAATTTTTTTTCATTCATATAGTGGCGAGAATTTTCATCTGTTCAATTAATTTTGAAAGACTTCTCAAGAGTCCGATAATATGTGACACGCTGCCACTATTCACAGCTCACTGGTCTCAGTCTCGGTTTGACTGTTAGTAATCTGTGCGTTTGTGTGAGACAATTCATATTAACAGACTGAATTACCCATAAAATGGAAAAGTTTATTAATGGGAAAACGTAACCATGACGATTATGAATCTGAAAGTGAACATTCGTCAAAAGCAACTAAGCATATTGATAATAATGCAAAAGCTCGGTCCACTCGTAAATATTGCAATAGTTATTTGAAGTTTGGGTTTCATTGGACTAGCAACAAAGATCAACCTTTCCCGCTGTGTGTAGTTTGTGTTGGAAGGTTATTTTACAATGCTCACATCTTCGATGTAAAGATCTGGATTATTTCCAAAGACTGCTAGAACAGCAATCTAAACAAAGAAACTATTTTGAGAAAAGGATGAATGCTTTTGAAAAGGCTCAAGTCGCATCTATTGAGACAGACTACAAACAAAATCACATAATTAGCCGAGTCAATTATCTTACCCGCTTGTAGAAAGATTACTAACAGAGACAAACTGAGACAAGTGACCAGTGAGCTGTGAATAGTAGCAGCATGTCACATATTATCGGACTCTTGAGAAGTCTTTCCATGTTAGGTGATGAAGCTGAGCAAGAAATAAGTAAGATTCTGCTCTCAAATAATACAATCCATAGAAGAATTATGGATTTATCTGCTGATATAGAGGAAAATGTACAGAACAAATTTCAGAACTCAGAATTTGCTCTACAGGTTGACAAATCAACTGACATTAGCAACAAAGCACAATTACTTACAATTATTCGCTTTATTGATGGTAACCAAATCATAAATTAGTTCCTTTGCTGTGAAGAAATGCCACTCACTACAAGAGGTCAAGATATTTTTGACATTTTATCTGCCTATCTCAAAAAATGGATTTTATCCTGGAATTCTTGTGTTGGAATATGTACTGATGGGGCACCATCTATGATAGGCTCCATTAAAGGTTTGTATCACTCGTACATCAGCAAAATCCTAATGTTATACGTTACTCATTGCTTCCTACATAGGGAGGTACTAGTTTCAAAAACAATACCAGTTGAATTAAAACAAGTATTAAACCAAGTTGTTGAGATGGTTAATGATATTTGTTCTCCTAAACACACAAAGATGTGTGTTAAGAACACCCAATATTAATTCAGCAACTAAGCTGCCAAGCTGGTGGAATTGTTAACACAATGAGCAAAATGCTTAGAGGCATTTCACCTGTCTTTATATCCTGGGTTCAAATTCAACCAGGCTCAACATTGACTTTCATCCATTCAGGTTCAATAAAATAAGTACCAGTTGAGCATTAGGTTGATGTAATTGTCTCGGCCACTCTCCCAAAATTGCTGGCCTTGTGCCAAAATTTGAAACCGGTATTAATTCAGCAACTGTGGTCTTTTAAGTGTCAGTGATCAAATTTGATCAACCAAGACTTAGAAAGTTAAGAGAATGATACAGCATAGTTGACTGCGACTGTATCCTTCCCCCTTAAGATCTGGTTGCAATTAATGAAATCGTGGAGGCTAGACAGACTTACCTGAGAGGCAGATATCTTGTGCGATGAATGAGGGCTCCCAGTGTCCATTGGACATCTTTACCATCAATCTTCTGTGTGGAGTAGAAATGGCGGTAAGTCCTTGGAAACTTCAAGCCATCGTGAAGAACCAGAGACATCCATGCTGCTTTGAAACACTGCAACCTACAAGACAAAGTTAATACTATGAAACAACTTCCATAGATTATAATGAATCATAAAACTGATCCATATAACATATTTTTTTCCTTAATTTTTAAGCAGAGATAAGAGATTAAGGACCTTTCGGGACAAGACAGAAGTCTGTTATTGATAGGACTTTTAGAGACCTTTTGGTCGCTGTCACAGGTTTCAAATTTTTTCAATTTTGTTCCAGTTGTTTTCAAATTTGGTTCACTGATTTAGTTTTGAATGCTAATTACAAAAATGAAATTCATTTTTGGCATAAATTAACAAATAAAAAGTTAATGACATTTAAAGTTTCCAAATTTTGTGGAATTTTAACTAATTAAAAACCAGCATTTATACACATGACCATAAATCTCACATTGGTGTCTGTTTTCATAGTAATAAGAAAAGCTGTAGTCTGCCCTGTTTTCATTGTAACCAGGTTGTTGTACTTGGTGTAGCTGTGATACTATCACCACCTCAAGTTTTGACAAGCGATATCATTTTGTGCCTGTTGTTATTTCTGTCTGTCGTTTTGTGAACAGGCAGCCATCACACAGAACGTGTACAACTTTTGATTCCTGTTTTCTGATTGGATTAAAAAACTATGAAACTTTGAACCTCTGGAAGATTTTCCTAAATTTTTCTGGGAATAAATGAATACCAAATTCAAATTCAGCAAGAAGAATTACATGTTTTGCAAACAACTTGCACACACAAGTGCTACAAGTCAAGAGCTCTGCATACTGGAAGCCAGCAAGTGTATGGGATCATCAGGAGAGAATGCGCGCCATTTTGGGGGCCTACCTCTCGATGGCATCAATGTACCAAATTTTAAAATGTTCACTTAATTTTAAAATTTCTAGATGGATAACAGCAATAAAAAAAAAACACAATTTTTATAGATGACAGAAATGCATGAGCTTAAATTTCACTTTTTATTCTACACTGCACCACAGCTGGCAGTGGTAACAGTTATGCAAAATACAACAGATATGGGCATTCAGAGCATGCACAAAACAATCAGAGATGAAATATACATTATTCATCATCATCATCATCATCATTTAACGTCCGCTTTCCATGCTAGCATGGGTTGGACAATTTGACTGAGGACTGGTGAAACCAGATGGCTACACCAGGCTCCAATCTGATTTGGCAGAGTTTCTACAGCTGGATGCCCTTCCTAACGCCAGCCACTCCAAGAGTGTAGTAGGTGCTTTTACGTGCCACCAGCACGAAGGTATTATTATTATTATTATTATTATTATTATTATTATCATTATGGCTGGATTCCAACCTATTCCACAGCAACAAGTCCATCCATCAAACTTTTCAGTGCAACATTACTACCTTGAGGTTCTGGATACATCCTAGGCCAGTGTCTGCAATCAAATTGTTGATGTAAGTGCGACAACATTTTCCTCTTCTTACATCACCATGAAGTGGATTCCACAAGACTAATTTGGATACTTCTAGTTCAGGGTGGCACATGCACTGCCTTTGCCTGATCTTGCTAACTTTTGGCAGGTTTCCATAAAGAAAAATCAAAACCGAACTTCATTGCAACTGTCAAATCACTGCTATTATATGGCAGTGAAACATGGACACTGACAAAGAAGTTATCAAATGGGTTAGATGGATGCCACACAAGGCTGCTACAAGTATACATATGGCAACGATAAGTTCCAGAAAATGGTGTCTCGAGGCAACACTAAGCAGGCTTTATATTACTTAAGCCTTATGATCTGACAAGAGATCTTCACTATCTCTGATTTTTATCAAAGTTATTGAGCTGTTGTCATTGTCATGCAGCTGTTGTCCCTGCCAGTATGGTAGGAATGTTTGCAGTGTGGTTCTGTTAAAAAAAAGAAATTATGGTTATGTGGTAAAGAAGCTCACTTTACCAACTACATGGTTTTGGGGGTTCTATTCCACTGCACACCACCTTGGGTAAGTGTCTTCTACTATACCCCTGGATTGACCAATGCCCAGTGAATGAATTTGGCAGTCAGAAACTGTGTATAAATTTGTGTGTGTGTGTGTATGACTTTGTATCCAGCCACACCATTTGACAACCAATGTTGGTTTGTTTACGTCTCCACAACATAGCTCTTCAGCAAAGGGGACTGACAGAATAAGTACTAGACTTTAACTCTTTAGCCTTTAAACTGTCCATATCCGACCCAAATATTCTTCCTGTTTTATGTTCAAATCAACCACATCTGGCCTCTCACACCCATTGTACAAGGTCATAAACAATCACATCATTGAAATTTCAAAGAAGAAGTGGAAAAAGAAGAAGTGGAAAAAGAAAAAGTGGAAGAAAAAGAATTAAATGACCAAAACTTAAAAAAAGTGGAGAAAATGAGATACATACTTGAGACGCAAAATATCAGATTTTGGATAAAGTTTCTTGAGGAACCATTCTTCCAATTTGGCCCATCTTGTAGCACAGTGTTTCTGAAATATATATTTAACAGAAATATTCTGTAGAAATTGTTAATGGAGAGAAAGAATGTGAAAAATATTTTCAGGTATTAAAACTGTCAACTACTTCTAGTTTTTCCTCTTGGTATGTGATGGAATCTGTTTTCTGTACATCGCCGATGTTTATTGCCCCCAGTGCACCTGCCACACACAAAAACTATCTTCCCAGTTAACCTTCCTTTGATATTACTGCACCTCTTAAGTGTCCATAGCTTACACCAAGTATATCTTACGGAGTTTCTACCTATGCCTTTTCTACAGATCGAGCAGGGCCATCTCCCTGAAGGGATTTGTCATTTGTCTGCCTTCCTACTTACTAAAACTTTGGTTTTTGCTAGATTGACTCTAAGGCCCTTTGATTCTAGACCTTACTTTCACACCTGAAACTTCTCTAGTTCTGGTAGTGACTCAGCTATTAGAGCAAGGTCATCAGCATAGAGGAGCTCCCTGTTATTGCATGGAGGATTATGCTGAATAAGAGGGGGCTGAGGACTGATACTTGGTGAACCCTACTTCTACCAGAATAATAATAATAATAATAATAATAATAATAATAATAATAATCTCTTACATTTATAAAATAATGGTGCCTTATATCATAATAATAATTTCTTATATAGGCACAAGGCCTCCTATTTGGGTGAATGGTACAGTTGATTAAATTGATCCGAGAATATAACTGGTTTTCACTTTTATGAGCCTTGAAGGATGAATAATAATGTCAACCCCTAATGAGCTCCAAACTCAGGATGCACAGCTAACACAAATGCTGCATGTCATTTTCTCCAACACTCTACCAGTACTACCTCTCCTACTTCACCACTTGTTACATAAAATGAAAGAAGAAAAAAACAGAAGACAGAAAATAAAGAAGAAAGAAATTGTCCTACATACAACTGAGATCTTGTCAAATATGTCTGCATTATAGTGCCCTCCAATGCGGTAGACATCTTCCATGGAATACCAGAACTCTGAGAAGCCATAAAATTCACTGTTGTGGAAGTTTATGTCTGACTGGTAAATACCGTTCATAGAGCAGGGTTTCTTCTGGCAGGGGACAGTGACATTGAGCAGGGGAAAGATGTTCCTACGGCACAGTGCATAGTCACCGAGCCCAATGAAAAAGGTCTTTTGTTGAGTGTTGGTCGCAGAAGTATAGAGTAGTCCCAATGGAAGGCAAGGGTCAGGAACGGGGCTTAGTTTGTCAAAGCCTTGAGAGCTAAAAGGAAGAAAAAAATAAATAAATGAAGAAACAAAGCTTAAATAAATACTGCTTTTACTGGCCAAGTTTCTATTTTTTTTTGGGGGGGGGGGGGTTAATAGGCATAGGTGTGGTTAAGAAGTTTGCAGGGCACCTTGGGCAAGTGTCTTCTACTATAGCCCTGAGCTGATCAATCCTTTGCGGGTGGATTTGATAGATGAAACAGAAAGAAGCTTGTCGTGTGTGTGTGTGTGTGTGTGTGTGTGTGTGTGTGTGTGTGTGTGTGTGAATGTATGCTTGTGTGTGTCAAACCGTCCAACCCATGCCTGCATGGAAGGTGGATGTTAAATGATGAAAGATTTAGTCAAACTGAGGCTATTGCAGATGACATTTGCCCAAGTTGTTGCATGTTGGGACTGGACCCAAAACCATGTAGTTGGAAAGCAAATTTCTTAACTATTACACAGGGTATCAGACTAACATAGAAAAGATCAAGCATTCAGTTTTGTCCCTGGTGCAATATTCTGTCTGTCCTCAGTTTTTTTTTTATTTTTAAGTAGTAGGAGTGTGTGTTGGCACTCCGTCGCTTACAACGTCAAGGGTTCCAGTTGATCCGATCAACGGAACAGCCTGCTCGTGAAATTAATGTGCAAGTGGCTGAGCACTCCACAGACACGTGTACCCTTAACGTAGTTCTCGGGGGATATTCAGCGTGACACAGTGTGACAAGGCTGGGAATCGAAACCGCAATTCTATGACCACGAGTCCACTGCCCTAACCACTGGGCCATTGCGTCTCCAGTAGTAGGAGTATTGTGTAATTAACATGTGTTTTATAAAACTGCAGTGCTGAATAATACAAGTCCAGTTTGGGTTTGATTGCATCAGTGGAAAGCTACTTCAGTAGACAACCTCTCAGATCAGGATCTCAAAATACTTCAATCAACCATAGCATTTAATCTGGGCCCTTGACTCTGACCGAGATGTGTATGATGGCTGGTGTACAATAGATCATTCAAAAGTCATTCACCATGCTCAGGCATCAGTCATCAGGTGAATGGATAGGAAATCTTACTTATGGAGAGTTTTAAGATGATAGAAGTTGCTGTTGGCACTCCGTCGCTTACGACGTCGAGGGTTCCAGTTGATCCGATCAACGGAACAGCCTGCTCGTGAAATTAATGTGCAAGTGGCTGAGCACTCCACAGCCAAATGTCCCTGAAATAATACCCTACCATTTAAAAAAAAAGTGGGGACATGAAAGATAACGGAAGTCCAAGACATCTCTAAAAAGAGAGTATGGTCATGATTTGAATGTTTGATAATTTGCCTGATCAATATTCAATCAGGCTTTACCTGAAATTACTAACAGCATTAGGAAAAATTTTTTAATTTTCCAACAAGACTCCCAGAAATTTGTGCCAAAAAAGACTGAGGTCAAGGAAACTGGTTTTGGTCTGCTTTGGCAAAAATTAAACGTTTAGATAAGTACATACATGTTAGGGGAGGAAAAAATAGGGAAGAGTATTTCAGGGTTGACTGAAATAAAAAAAACAATTTCTTTTTCTGGAAAGAATTATTTTGTTTCAAATGAAAGATCAATATCCTCTTTTCCCCACAGCATACTAACTTATCAAAACTCACAAACTTCACTGAACAAGGAATCAGGCTAATTGGTGTGTTGCACAATAGTGGAAATGCAGATTGATAGAGATAAATATTTACACACCTGTTAGTCCCATCGTTTAGCAACATTTCTTCATAACGCCGCCGAGCAGAGTTGGCCCCAAAACCCAGAAAAGTAGACACATAAAGTTGGTAGTTGTGGTCAAGATCAAAACTTCTACAGCCAAGATTAAATTCTGCCATTAAGTCTTTTGCCAAATCCTCCTATAACAAATAATAGAAAGAAAAAAAAAAAGATCAAAATTGATATAACACACAAATATACATATATCTGCCAAATTAGATTGGAGCCTGGTGTTGCCATCCGGTTTCACCAGTCCTCAATCAAATCGTCCAACCCATGCTAGCATGGAAAGCGGACGTTAAACGAACGATATATATATAATAATATTAGGAACAAAATCCAAAATTACAGGCAAAAACTCAATTAAAATCAATTTATAAAAAATTAAAATTGGTTCTTTTCCCTAAAACTATATATTTATATATATATATACACACAATAATGCCTCGATATGTGAGTTAATTTGTTCCTGGAGACTGCTTGTAAAGCGAAAACTCATAAAGCAGAGCAATAATTTCCCATAATAGCAATGTTATAAATCATAATTCATTCTCAGAAAAAATCTTACCAGTAAAATTTATAATAATCGTAAATAAATGGCAATAAAACAACAGTAGAATGTAATGGCCTGAAATTCGTGGGGAGGGGACTAGTTGATTACATTGTCCTCAGTGTTTCACTGGTACTTAATTTATCGACCCTGAAAGGATGGAAGGCAAAGTCGACCTCGGCAGAATTTGAACTCAGAATGTAGCAGCAGATGAAATACCACGAAGCATTTTGCCCAGTGCGCTACCGATTCTGCCAGCTTGCCACCTTAAGTAAATAAATAATAATAATAATAATAATAATAATAATAATAATAATAATAATGATGAGAACATGGAATACCTTGGTAAAATCAAACTTCACACTTTTGATAACCTCAAAGGCAATCTGCATGGAACCACCACCCATGTCAATAACACCAACTGTTCGCCGCCTAATGTGAGGTGTCACACTTCCTGTTTGACTAGAGACGTCAACAACTACAAGAGGATGATCTATAAAAAAAATAAAAGAGAGAGAGAGAGTACAGATATAAATAGCGGAATAATGTTTCAAACTGAGAGCACCCAGAGAAATCAAAACTTTGGAGAAGAACTGCCTTTGAACACATTTAGTTGCAAAGTGTTTTGACATCATCCAAAGAAGAAGCAAAAAAAAAAAAAAAAAAAAAAAAAAAAACACCCCCACACCACCGAAAAAAAACAAAACAGGGGAACAAACACTGAAGCAAATCACTGAAACAGAAAGTGAAGCAGGGACAGAAGAATGCAATCACATCAACAAGTAGATAGTATTATACATATATATATATATCCCGTAGGATTTTCGAGTGAGATCGTTGCCAGTGCCCCTGGACTGGCTTGTGCGGGTGGCACATAAAAGACACCATTTCGAGCGTGGCCGTTTTCGTGCGGGTGACACGTAAAAGCACCCACTACACTCTCTGAGTGGTTGGCGTTAGGAAGGGCATCCAGCTGTAGAAACTGTGCCAAATTAGATTGGAGCCTGGTGTTGCCATCCGGTTTCACCAGTCCTCAGTCAAATCGTCCAACCCATGCTAGCATGGAAAGCGGACGTTAAACGATGATGATGATGATGATGATATATATATATGTGTGTGTGTGTGTGTGTATGTATCATCATCAGTTAAGTCTATGTCTGGCCACAGAGTGACCAATGTTTTTGCATCAACAAAGGACTTAGCCCAATGGATGTCTCGCCCATGGGGCTAAGCCCTTTCATCATCATCATCATCATCATCATCGTTTAACGTCCGCTTTCCATGCTAGCATGGGTTGGACGATTTGACTGAGGACTGGTGAAACCGGATGGCAACACCAGGCTCCAGTCTAATTTGGCAAAGTTTCTACAGCTGGATGCCCTTCCTAACGCCAACCACTCAGAGAGTGTAGTGGGTGCTTTTACGTGCCACCTGCACGAAAATGGCCACGCTCGAAATGGTGTCTTTTATGTGCCACCCGCACAAGCCAGTCCAGGGGCACTATATATATATATATATATATATATATATATATATATACATTAGGTGTTTTGGAATAACACTGGTTTCATATGTTTTATTGAAGGCATCTGGCTTAGGGGGTCAGTTGTACTCACAACTGTAAGTTCATGGTTTTGATTCTTGGGCCAGGAGGAACATTGTGTTCTTGAGCAAAACATTTCATTTCATGTGTCTCTAGATCCTATTCTGCTGAGGCCGACTTTTCCTTTCATCCTTTCGGGGTCAATAAAAGTAGTACTGGTTGAGTAGTGATGTGTGTGTGTGTGTGGGGGGGGGGGCGGTGATGTCATTGACATAACTTCTCGGTGAGAGTATAAAAACTGCACCCCTCTGCCAAGATATGTTGAGCCAGTGTAGTAGAATAGGCTCGTTGAACCAGTATGACCTTAAGCACAAATTCAAGGCCTCCACATCGGACCATGGTTGGCGGAGGGAACATGCTGAGGTCTTAGTCTTGAAGTGGACTGAACATAGGCAAACCTAATCTAATCCTAGTCCATTTAATTGTAAATGAGTTCTAGCAATAGCTAGCAAGTTAACCCTGTGACAGACCAACATCCCATTCAGAGGGGAATGTTGTAATGTCACTCACTTATATGTCATGGAAACCAGATATTAAGACCTAAACTTATGAGTTCTAGGGCTTATGACAGACCCTATATGTCTTATTGGTTGTCATTGATTACTCTCAGTCAACCCTGCTTGAGTAAGCCACATGTTATATCCAAGTGTAGCATACTGTACCTCTCATGCTTTGGTCTGGTGTGAAACCCCATCTTAACATTGTTAGTTGGTTATTTGTTTTGAGGAATGTACTGTTAGTACTACAAACAGGGCCAGTCAGTTAAGTTGTTATTTATTTAGTCCTTATATGGTCAAAAACTGTAGCAGTGGTCCCTACAGAGATATTTGAGATGGATTTATTTCTTCAATGCTTCAAGGCTGGGAATCCTTAGTCATTTATTTAACCTTATGCAAAGCTCTAATTCAACAGATCTATTATAAAAGTTTTCCCTTTAATGATTATTTAGTGTATCTAGGTCTTCAAGGACTATATTATCCAAAGTTGTTTAGCTCAGGTCAGCCATAATCCAGAAGACATATATGATCAAAGACATTCCATCCATGGCCACACCATCTTTTTGTCTTTTTGCAGGTGCAAGTATGGCTGCGAGGCATCTCGGGAGCAAGTGTCTTTAACTATAGGCTTGGGCCAACCAAACGCTCGTAAGTGAATTTGATAGAGAGAATTTGAAAGAGGCTTATGTATGTGTGTGAGTGGGTGTTTTCCTTGACATCATAGAATAGTTATAAATGAGGGTTACCATTATACAAGTGAAGTCACTCATTTAAGTCTTCTGTGAAAGCATGTTAGGCCATAGGGAACTTTCACCTTGCTCGGAAACAGGTAAGGGTTGGCAAGAAAAAAAGACATTTCCACCATACGAAATTTGCCTCAACAAATCCTGTCTGACCTAAAGAAGCATGGAAAAGTGAATCTTAAACTGATCGATGATGATGATGATGATGATGATGATGATGATGATGATGATGAGAATGATAATGATGATGATGATGATGATGATGGGGATGAGAGTATTTGTCATAAATTTTCAGAGATTAAATCGAATGTATCTTCCCATTTTTATTCTTTCCTAGCAATTAGAAGGAAATCGGAAGATATCATCTTACAGGATGACAGACAGTGCAGAGGTGTTCTCAGTGGCCTAGATTGCTCTTCTTTCGTTGAAGTGTGGCAATGGAATAAAACGATACTAAAGTGACATGCAACAGAGTGGGGGATGGTGTTGAAATTATTAATGCTCTTCGTCATTTCCTGTAGAGATTTGTAAAACGTGTTTGGTTTAAGTAGGACACATTCTTTTTGTTTGTGCATTTTATAGATTTTTTTATTTCTTAGTCGAGTTTCTGCATGTTTAGTTTCATTTCTGATGTGTTGTTCCTAGCCTGCTGTAACTAGGTACTTTAATCTCTGATCACTTAGTGTCTTTTCGGATTCTTTTCACCTCAGATCATTTTCCAAAGGAATGAACTCTTGTAATGTTAGTTACCATGACAATTACACTCATCAAGCTTGGCACATCCAGTTTACCTAGTGGGGATGCACAAATATATAATCACCAACATCAAAAATATATGTAAGTCGTGAGAATACAAAACAAGGGTCTACCCAGGTCCAGTGTAAAATTTAGGGAAGATATATTGAAGACTGATCTGAAGACATTGAGCCTTATGAAGGAGATGACCAAGGACTGAGATCAGTGGTGCATTGCTGTACTCAGAACGATCTGTCTACCACAGCAGAACTGAAACCGGTGCTGGTGTCACATAAAAAGTACTCATGCTGGTGTCATGTTAAAAGACACTGGTGCTTGTGCCACATAGAAAGCACCCAATACACTCTGTAGAGTGGTTGGTGTTAGGAAGGGTGTCCAGTCACAGAAACCATGCCAGAACAGACAATGGAGCCTGGTGCAGTCCCTGGCCTTACCAACTCCAGTCATACTATCCAATCCATGCCAGCATGGAAAACAAATTTCAAATGATGATGATGATAGGCCGTACCATGGATTGAGATCAATGATAAAAGATAACTGTCCAGTATTGAGTGTACAGTATATAATATACTTTGAAACCTTCAGAAGATTTGTTAAGCAATGACAAAAATATATAATAACCAGTTTAAAGAGAAATTTTAAAGCTGTTGTTTTTGGTAAAAACTAGTCGTATAAAATTATGAATGCATCAAGTGAAATGATTGAGATAGAATCTAGAAAGCTTTCTCTCTCTTTATTGTTGTTGTGACAGACCATCATATTGTCATCATCATCATCATCATTTTAATGTCTGCTTTTACAAGTTAACACAGTTTGACATAGCATCTCTGCACTCATCATCATCATCATTTTGTCAATGCCTTTGTGAGGCTCAGCATCCTGAGATCATCTCTCATCACTTCTGTCTGTTCCAGTTTCATCAGAAGATTATTCATAAACTTAGCCTTAGCAAGAATAGGAAACTTGAGAAAGCATTGCTCTAAAAGACTAGAATATGGTTCCTTTTGGATTTCAGAGAAAAGGTAGCACAACCAAGGTCCTTGATTTTTTTCTTCTTTTTTTTAGGGAGAGTTGGGAGCTGTTAATACTCCAAGCAGATCTAATTTAGTCAAACACTCTACTGACAATCACATGGAGAGTGAAGCAATTGTTTGGTGTCAAATTTCAGGACAGATTCCTGTATGTGAGGTGAGGTTGAAGAGCTGATGTTTTCTTTATTGTTTTCAGAGGCATTTGGGATACATTGCTTGAATGCAGTAGTAGCAGAGATGGGTATGTACAGTTTTTTTTTTCATGTTGAACTTTGAGGATGAAGAAACGTGAATGAGGAATAATGAGTGATAATATCAGGTGTAGCTAGGGTTGCCATGAAGGGCTATAATCATTAAAAAAAAAAAATCAAAATGATTGATGAAGGTGATGGTTTTCCCATTCAAGTGATTCCCAATAAAGAAAAAAATTCATTCAGTAAGATTAGTGGAAACAAATTTAGTACGGTTAATAGTAAGAACAAGATGTGAGTGTTTGAGTGGATGTTTATATCTATGAAATTTTCAACTCAAGCTTGAACTAAGCAAATAAACAAATGAACACAACAAAATAGGGGAGAAGTGAGAGAAAAGGAGGTCATGAACTCTAATATAGTAGCAATGATGGGAGCAAAGCTGTTCAATATTATACAGGTACTGTTAATGCTAACGATAACAGATAAGGTCTTGAGGGTGGTGTTTGCCAACAACTGCCAATAACAAGTACAAAGGCAGAATTTACTAACAATCTGTTTATTGAGAGCAGGTAGAATACCAAGTTTGCTTAAAATTGCCTAATGTCACAATAAAGCTGAGGTGGGGGTGAGGTACTGAGGGCAATGTTTGCCTGCAATTACCTGTTAAGTAATTAGTGTTGGAGACAGGTGAGGCAGTGAGTGAAGAGTTCACCTGCTGGTTAATGCCATTAAGGGTCTTTTCAGACAAATTGACCTTGTTTGGAGGCACAGATAAATTTATGACGTGTGAAATAGTGTTGAAGTTTTCTCCTTGAGTTCCAGCATCACAGTTAACTAGAAAAAAAAAAAAAGAAATGACAAATGATAAATATAGGAGGACCCTTTAAAATGATGTAGCTCTTTTTTTCTTGCACTGCAGTCTTGGAGGTTGGTTCCTTGAAGACATATCACTGGAAACTGTTTTCTAAATCTTAATATTTTCCAACTACATCATGTAAAAGTAATTTACAAGCTTCTGTAGTTTTAGGCATTTCTATCACTTAGCAGAGCAATTGTTTCGTATATTAACTTTGTTTTTTTTAATAAAACCAGGTGTTTGTCGTACACCAACCACTCATGCATGATGTGGAAATGGATATGAATTTTTTTCTATTGAGGTTAACTGGGGTAAATAGAATAAAGTTTATGAAGAAATGCTTTTGTTAAGATTCAAAAACGTTGACAACTGTGTTGTTTGTATCTTTAGGAATGAAACAACATTCAGTTTACTCAGCTACCATATCTAAAAAGCCTGGCTTTCAGCTACTCTCATGGTTGAGTGAGCTTATATACAAAATAATTAACAAGGTTGAGAAACATTGATTTACTAAACATGCTGTCTGATGCAATGGAGGTTAACGAAGGAGAAAGAAGTTCATTAAACCAAGACAAATATGACTGATATATTGTTTGCTTAACTCCAGGTTAGTCTTCATGGGTTTATTGAACTACTTTATACAAGTTTCTTTTTCCCCAACACATAGAGTGTGGTTGGAGGGAATTTTGCTGTTATTTCTAGTAGGTCAAGTAACTAAATGGGTTTTTTTTTCTTTTTGTCCCCTTTAAACTTGAGCAGTTGATATATTTTGCACTGGAGTACAATATACAGCCAATAGTAAAGGAGAGTCAAGAGTCAAGACTTTTAAGTAACTTAACCCTTTTGTTTCCATATTTCTTTGAAATACACATTCTTAATTTCAATTAATTTTGAAAATAATTAAAAGTAAAATAACTGTTATTAACCCATTACCTACCAGTGATCTCATTCATATGAGATCACTTAAAAATTACAAATTTCGTAATTATCTGTCAATATTTACACATATCTAAGCTTTTTGCTATATCTACTAGGTATATTTCTCTGATATTCAAATGAGGTTTGCTAATTTCTCAACCAATATCTCGCTTATTTCTATTTAAAATGTTATTTTGAAATGTTATTTTGATCATTCCAGCGTATTTCTAAGGCCGTTTTATGCTAGAAATCAAAGTTTCATAAAAAAAAATTCCAGTTAATAGAATTATGGGAGGTAATGGGTTAAGCTGATGCTTGAAGCATAAATTAACATGAAATTTTAATTTAGATTACTTTAAAGCATGAACCAGAGCCAATTACAGGTAGGTTTCTATCAAAAGTGTTAAACATATGGTCACAAAAAATAAGTAGTTTTCTTCCAACTCCAGCTTAAAACCGAGTCAATTAAACACAAAGAGTCTCCAAATGATTAGTAATAAGTAATTATAATTTTTATCTCAGGTCAATTAAAGTCTTCATTAGATTTGTGTAAGTAAATGTTTATATAAGAATAGCTACAAAAATGCTAGTATATAAACACTTCTGTAGCTACTCTTAGATTATGGGTATACTCTATATAGAGAGGACAGTCTTCAGTAGGTTTTCTAACTATAGAATATGTCCCCTTGAAAGAGACTCTCCATTTTCCAGTATCTGTGTCCCTTTGTCCTTTTTTGTTCAGTGAATTATTCTATATTTCAGACAAATATCTTTTAGAAGAAAGACAACTAAGAAATACATAAATGCCTTGAACATGGTAAGATGTTACTGCGATGGTAATTGCTTATTTGTATTTTATTTCAGTTATTTTTCAGTTTGTTTCTCTGGTGACCATATAATTACGAGTGGAGGCGCAATGGCCTAGTGGTTAGGGCAGCGGACTCGCGGTCATAGGATCGTGGTTTCGGTTCCCAGACCGGGTGTTGTGAGTGTTTATTGAGCGAAAAACACCTAAAGCTCCACGAGGCTCCGGCAGGGGATGGTGGCGAACCCTGCTGTACTCTTTCATCACAACTTTCTCTCACTCTTACTTCTTGTTTCTGTTGTACCTGTATTTCAAAGGGGTCAGCCTTGTCACACTGTGTCACGCTGAATATCCCCGAGAACTACCTTAAGGGTACACGTGTCTGTGGAGTGCTCAGCCACTTGCACATTAATTTCACGAACAGGCTGTTCCATTGATCGGATCAACTGGCACCCTCGACATCGTAAGCGACGGAGTGCCAACAACATATAATTACGTATCAAATAAAATACTTTCACATGGACAAATTTGGTTCCTAAATAGAATCATTTAATTTCACACAGAACAGCAAGGATTATGGAAAGGCATTAACACCAAAACTCTTGTTACCCTTTTTACTAAAAAATAATCAGACAGATGGTAAGATTTTTATTATACCATCTCACAAGACGCTATGATACCATTAATTAATCAAAGCATGGACATGAAGCATGATGAGAATGGGAGAAGAGAGTAACAATGATGACAACCAGGAGTCTTAGTAATGATGGTGGCTGTAGTTGTAGTGACGGCATGATGATGAAAGTGAAGATAATAGAAGTGATGATGATGTTGACCTAAACATGATTAGAAAGGTATATAAGTTTGTTTTGTTTTTTTTTCTATCTAGCAATTGTATGTGCTATCTAGTAATTGTGTGGGTTATTGGGCATCTGTGTGTTATCGGGCAATTGTGTGTGTTATTGGGCAATTGTGTGTTATTGGGCATTTGTGTGTTATTTGGCAATTGTGTGTGTTATTGGGCAATTTTGTGTGCTATCTAGCAATTCTGTGTGCTAACTACCTGTTGTCTAGCAATTCTGTTTGACAGTAGAGTGTAACAGAGAAATAGAAACAGATGTCATAAAAAAAAATATTAATTATGTTAATTGCAATTGAGAAGACCAAGTACCTTCTACTGCAGCACTGTTATAAAACTAGAAAAGCAAATAAAAATTTTTATTTTATTTTATTTCACATTTTGAGAACAATAGCATTGTTGGTTACAGATTTCTAATCAATGGAAACCAGTAACCATGTTTGACAATGAGAGTGACAAGGGAGTATCTAAATTGAGGCAGAACAAATATCTCAAGGAAATTTGTAAGTTTTTTTCAGTTTTCCCACTGATATTTAAATCCTTAGCTAATATATCCTTATGAAACATACGTGCACACATACACATACATATGCACACACACACACACACATACATACATACACACACGACAAGGTTTCTACACAGTCTCTCTCTATTAAGTTTCATCACGTGGCATAGTGGTTAGGAGTATTCAGCCCATGATCGTAAGGTTGTGAGATCAATACCTGGCAGTGCATTTTGTCCTTGAGCAAGATGCTTTCTTTCACATTGCTCCAGTCTGGCAAAAATGATTAGTACTTGTAATTCAAACGGCCAGTCTTGTCACATTCTGTGTCATGCTGAATCTCCCTGAGAATTATGTTAAAGGGTACACATGTCTGTGGAGTACTCAACAAGGTGCACATTAATTTCACAAGCAAGCTGTTCCATAGATCGGATCAACTGGAACCCTTGTCGTCGTAACCAATGGAGTGCCAGTAATTTATTTATAGGTCAGCTCTGAGGTTATGGTAGAAGATATTTGCCCAAAGTGTTGTGGGAATGCAGTGGGATTGAACAAGGACCATGTGGTTGTGAAGTGAATTTACTTTAGTACACAGACAGTCAAACCTGGTTAAGCACTAACTCACAACCTCAATATATCATTTCAATGTTGAAAAGTTTGTGAGTATATGCGTGCGCCTCGCATCAATTTAGTTCTTTGCTGTTATATTTACTGATTTTCTTACTCTTTTACTTGTTTCAGTCATTTGACTGTGACCATGCTGGAGTACTGCCTTTTAGTCGAGTAAATCGACCTCAGGACTTATTCTTTGCAAGCCTAGTACTTATTCTATCGGTCTCTTTTGCCGAACTGCTAAATTACGGGGACATTAACACACCAGCATCGGTTGTTAAGCGATGCTGGGCGGACAAACATATATACATATATATATATATATATATATATATATATATATATATACATATATACGACAGGCTTCTTTCAGTTTCCGTCTACCAAATCCACTCACAAGGCTTTGGTCGGCCCGAGGCTATAGAAGGTGCCACGCAGTGGGACTGAACCCGGAGTCATGTGGTTGGTAAGACTGAACCAGTTGTATGGGACTAGTCTTTGATTGACATGCAAAAGAAATGTTCTGGCACTTTGACCATTCTTCCAGCAAGATTTTCTTCAAGTCACCTTGAATCAGTTCTCAGCAAGATTTCATTTTACTAACATCTAAAAGATGATTGTGGCATGATTTGAACTCAGAACTACAGTTAATTATGCAATCCAGATTAGCATAGGGCCTAAAAAACACAACTAAACATCAGGAATACACCAGTCTGAAATTAATGAGAAACCTTCTACAGACTCATTTAAACTGCTGAAGGAACCGATGAGAGAATCTTCAGGCCAATAAAGAGGCTTATAAATGGTTACTTGAATCATGTGGTCCAGTGGTTAAGGTGCTGCACTCATAATTGCTAGTTTATGGGTTCGATCCCTGGACTGGGCAGCACATTGTGTTCTTGAGCAAAACACTTACTTTCACATTGCTCTGTGGATGGGAAAGTGGCAGAATTGTTGGAATTGGCAGAAATGCTTTAAGGTATATCTTCAGGTTCTCTACAATCTGAGTTCAAATCCTACCTAGCTGGAAAAGGCAACAGGAAATGCTAAAGGGTTAATATGCCCCCAAAAGAATGAAATATGAAGTTGGCTGTGTTTTTATTTGGACTCAGAACCTGAAGGCAACAACTAAATTCCTCCCAAGTCTAGTCACGGTAACCAAATTGCAGCATGGTGTTTTATCTGTCACTTCACTAATTAACCATCTTTTAATACCAATAATAATAATAATAATAATGGATTTAGATTTTTGGCACAAAGCCAACAATTTTAAGGTGGGGGGAGTAAGTTGAGTACATCAACCCCGGTACTTGACTGGTACTTTATTTTATCAACCCCAAAAGGATGAAAAGGCAAAGGTTATCTTGGTGGTTTTAAATAGAGAAGATAAAGAGCTGGAAGAAATACTACTAAGTATATCATCTGATGTGTTAATGATTCTGCCAGCTCCCTACCTCAACGACAACAACAACAACAATAATAATAATAATAATAATGGTTTCAAATTTTGCCACAAAGGCAGCAATTTTGGGGGAGGGGATAAATCGATTACATCGACCCCAATGTTCAACTGGTACTTATTTTATCAATCCCATATGAATGAAAGGCAAAGTTGACCATGGCAGAATTTGAACTCAGAACGTAGCCACAAGCAAAATACCGCTAAGCATTTCGTCCACCATGCTAACAATTCTGCCAGCTCGCCACCTTAATAATAATAATAATAATAATAATAATAATAATAATAATAATAATAATAATAATAATAATAATCCTTTCTACTATAGGCACAAGGCCTAAAATTTGAGGGAGGGGGTAGTCGATTACATCGACCCGAGTACTCAGCTGGTACTTAATTTATCGACCCCGAAAGGATGAAAAGCAAAGCTGACCTCGGTGGAATTTGAACTCAGAACGTAGCGATGGGCAAAATACCATTAAGTATTTCATCCAGCAAGCTAAAGATTCTGTCAGCTTGCCACCTCAATAATAATAATAATAATAATAATAATAATAATAATAATAATCATAATAATAATAATAATAATAATAACAACAATGATAATAAAGGCACTTACCTTCAATGCCATGAGCAAACTTGTTTAAGATATAGTTGACAGCAATCCAACCATAGACACCTTCTTGTTTGCCAGTGATAACTTCAAAATTATTCTTAGCCACAACAAATTTGAAATACTTTGGTATGGATGTTTGCAGTTCTTCCAAAATACTGGCTTGGGCACTAGCAAGAAGAGAGGAGGGAAAAAGAATAAATGAATTCTTAGGGCAGAGAAAGGGCATAATTCCAGTTTCCACTTCACTAAGTGAACTGAGAACAAATCTTTCTACATAGAGGAAAGCAGTTTGGTTGTAGCATTCTTTAGAAGACTGCAACAGAATAAACTCATGATCTTTGAGTTACCATACCTAATGGTATATAAGATTTACTTTTTCTTTTTTAATCTAAAAACGTCACCCTGGGTCCCATATTTGGAGTTGGGCCTATATTATATGCTTTAAAGTACTAAAAACCTTTTTTTTTTCATTTCCTGAATATGCACTGCTTGTCTGGGTTGGATAGGCCTAAGAATTCCATCGTACTCCAATGTCTACTCTGGCATGGTTTCAACGGCTGAATGCCCTTCCTAAAACACCAACCACTCCATAATGTATACTGGGTGCTTTTTCATGAGTCCAGCACTAGAGAGGTTGCAATACAGCTTGCAAGATTAGGAACTCTGTAAATTTTTCAATAGTGACCTCTGATAAGAATTACTTGCATTGTCTACTCCATTTGCATTTTTCAACGCACCCTTCTACCAGTCACATTCTAGATAATAAGAATGGGAAGATCTTTTAAGGGCATCCAGCTGTAGAAACTCTGCCAAATTTAGATTGGAGCCTGGTGTTGCCATCCGGTTTCACCAGTCCTCAGTCAAGTCGTCCAACCCATGCTAGCATGGAAAGCGGACGTTAAACGATGATGATGATGATGATGATATGTGGCAATAGCAATATTTACTGCTGAATTTTATACATACTCTTTTACTCTTCTACTTGTTTCAGTCATGTGACTGCGGCCATGCTGGAGCACCACCTATAGTCGAGCAAATTGACCCCAGGACTTATTCTTTGTAAGCCTAGTAGTACTTATTCTATCGGTCTCTTTTTGCCGAACTGCTAAGTTACGGGGACACAAACACACCAGCATCGGTTGTCAAGTGATGGTGGGGGGACAAACACACATACATATATACAACAGGCTTCTTTCAGTTTCCATCTACCAAATCCACTCCCAAGGCTTTGGTTGGCCCGAGGGGCTATAGTAGAAGACACTTGCCCAAGGTGACACGCAGTGGGACTGAACCCAGAACCATGTGGTTGGTAAGCAAGCTACTTACCACACATTTATTTTTAAACTTAAACTCAATTCCACATTGTTCTCTCACCTGTTCTTTGCATTTTTGTGTGAAGAACCTTCAACCTTCAAGCAGCATAAACCTTAAAGAAAGGTAAAAAATTAAGAGAGCATTAAAATAACCTCAAAATTATGTTACTGCTTACCTTGCAGGCAAAACTCTCATGCCAGCAGTGGCAAGAATATATAACAGGGTCTCAGAATGTTTCCCTTCTGGTATATTTTTGGCAGCATAGGATAACAATGGATGTAGATATTTGCTTGCTGCAGATGGATTAGAAGCAAATGTTGATAAACCTACAGGAAACAGAAAAACCAAAAATGAGAACAATAAAGATACACATAAGAGCAATGACTACAATCAAGATATTTCTCCATTTACATCTATATTTTTTTTGAGCATTCATCTATGAAGAAGAACAAGCCTTTGTGTTTTCAATAGTTATTACTTGGTTGTGAGAAGTGAACGACCTGCATTAAATTCATTAATCATTAGGAATTGGAGCATTTAATCAAGTATAAGTCACAATATTTTATACTTGATTTCAACTGAATAAAGCTAGGGGGCAACTTACAAAGAGCAAAAACAAAACTATGACAAGAAAAAATTCTGTACCAAGACTTAACACTAAATTAGGGGTGAAACTTGTACACGAGTAAGTAAAGCATTTCTCTAATGATCAAAAGAGCCCCACAGAGGATAATAATTGCATAAGGCTGTAAGGTGAGGTATACAAATCTTCTTGAAGAGATACAAAATGAAGTTAATACCTCTCAGAAGCCCTATGGTGGGTTGATGTAATTGTTAAATGTGAAAGTTCCAAGAAATTTTCAAAGATTCATAAGAGTTAATGCTTCACTCTGGTTGTATTATGTAGATAGTATGAAATAGAAATTTAATCCTATATTGGATACCAGACAGCAACATTCATTGAAAATCTGGCGCCTATTTCCAACACAAAGATTAAGGCTTTGCAAATGGCCTTGTAAAATAAGTTATTGGTGGCCATAAAAATCTATAGATAAAAATAAATTACAACGAGTTAATTTGTCATGAAAGTGAAATAGCCAATGCTTCAGGTACTTGTCCTTCTTGAGAGAAAGGAATAATGCTTTTAAAACTGAGCTGCAAATAAGTGAATAACAAAAGGAAATGGAGGAATTTTGTCAGGAGATAGATTTGAAGAAAGGGAGAAGGAAAAGTTAGATGTAGGAATAGTATGATGAGGAGAGGAAAAAGCAGAAGAAGGATAATCAAAGAAGTAGGTAAGTGAGGTAGGAGAAGAGAGCAAAAGAGTGAAGAGGTTAAAAACAAAGGGACATCACTAGCTTTCTTGGACTCTACATCTTGTTGTTGGCACTCCGTCACTTACGACGTCGAGGGTTCCAGTTGATCCGATCAACAGAACAGCCTGCTCGTGAAATTAACGTGCAAGTGGCTGAGCACTCCACAGACACCTGTACCTTTAACGTAGTTCTCGGGGATATTCAGCGTGACACAGTGTGACAAGGCTGACCCTTTGAAATACAGGCACAACAGAAACAGGAAGTAAGAGTGAGAGAAAGTTGTGGCGGAAGAGTACAGCAGGGTTCGCCACCATCCCCTGCCGGAGCCTTGTGGAGCTTTAGGTGTTTTCGCTCAATAAACACTCACAACGCCCGGTCTAGGAATCGAAACCGCGATCCTATGACCGCGAGTCCGCTGCCCTAACCACTGGGCCATTGCGTCTCCACACTCCACATCTTATCATATACTTTACCCTCTTGCTTATTTTCTCTATACATTATAATAAGCATTATAAAATATAAAACTGAGTTATGTATTTTATTCCAAACTGAATTTCTTCTATGTGTAATAAATACTTGGACAAACAATAATTATTAACTCTTTCTTTGCATCAAAATGTACCAAATCAATCTCACCTGGTGTGATCTTCTTCACTACTGGCTCTCCAGATGTTTCCCGAAGCTGAGAGATGTGTAGGAGTTCATTAGGGTTTCCGGAATGTGTTGGCCATTGATATACATACACGCGACTACCACTGCTCCCACAATCAATCACAATACCATAGTGGTAGCGCTGAGTCGATGGGCTGCCATGGTCATCTGCGTTCTGTTGAAAGCTGCCATACGAAGAAGCTGCAGACACAAGCGAAGGGTATATTGAATCCAGCTTCTGGTTTTTGAGTATTGACGGAGTGTGATGTATGTTTGAATGTCGCAGCTCCAGAAACATTATCAGAGCAATAGTGTAGAGAACCAACAGAATAACTACGATAATCACGCACTTCAGAGAGAGAGTGACGGTGACTGGGGTGCTGGGGGTTGACGTGAGGTAACGACACCAGCTGCATGTGATCCTACAAAGGAAAACAGATTTTTTAGAAACTGCACCGTTAAATGATACAACAATATGTTGCTTGAACAAGAAGGTTAATATTTTATTACTGACAAAAAAAAAAAAAAAAATGAAAAAGAGAAGGAATACAAACAAACTTAATTACATTTCAAGGTTTGCAAACTAAGACATATAACAAGGATTTAAAAAGAAATTAAAAACAAAGTCAATCCCAGCAATATTTAAACACAGAACAAATAAATGCTGAACCTGGTTGTATAATACATCTAGCTCAGCACTTTAATGTCAGCAACACTTTCACTCCATCTCTCTATCTTTCATACATACCCCCGACCCCACCACACCCTACCACACACACACACACACACACACACACACACACTAATAGACCCAGTTATTCAGACACTGCATGTATTCTGGTTTTTAGAATAGGTACACTGTATTCCTTGCATGTTGTAAGAGATAGCATTCAGAAAGATGTCCATCTGAAAACACCGCTTCAAAAAGCCCCCGTCCATCCCATGCCATTGCAGAAGAGGGAGAAGGGATGTTGATGATGATAATGATGATGATATTTCTTAAGAATCGATTCTTGTTTATTTGGTGGGTACCAAGATCTCTCTTAGATCAAAACCTACTGTCTTAAAAACAAGGAAAAATTAGACAACGTAACCCTACAAAAGCCCTACAAAAAGACAGGGTGGCTATGGCAAGAGTGTCTGAGATATCTGCTCAGTTTCATACTAATGAGAAGTGGGTGAAGGAGACAGGGCTGAGGTATTGTTATCATTGGCTGCTGATTAAGAAACACACTTAGTGACCGGCTGTTCACATGTTGTAAGTTTAACATGCGATAGACTTGCTGTACAACATTGACAACACATGTAGCTCCAAATCAGAATCAGAATTTTTACTCTAAGCTAAGTAATTATTTATTACATCGGAGCTTCTACATGGTCATTCGACTTGCTACAACTAGCATTCAAATCTCTCTTAAATCAAATACTACAGCCTAAAAATAGAAGGAATAACTGGACAAAGTAACCCTACATAAACAAAAAGACAGGATGTCTGTAACAAGGAATATCTTTGATAAAAAGTTTGCTTGATCAGGGCTAACATGGAGTGAAAAAAACAAAGGCTTATAGTTATTGTTTGTATGAACTGATTTAACGAGAGTAAATGAGAAAATGCAGTGCCTGCACAGTGTTGGTGGTAAGATATGAACCAGAGACCTGTTAGTTACTGGTTCATATCTCAAATGTCACCCATTATATTATCACTCACAAATAGAAAGCTGTCCTCTGTCTCCTATTCATGTGAAAAGATATGGAAGCAATTAACGTTATAGAGGGGAAGCCATTTTTTCTTAGAATTGAACCAACAAATGTCCATGACTTTAATCTGAACAAGCCAGTCTGACATCCAATCAACATAACTATCAGCAGTCATATAGATACAGCATGTTTTATGAGATAGGTTATTGAGATAAATCTACAGTAGGATAAATCTACATAGGCGCAGGAGTGGCTGTGTGGTAAGTAGCTTGCTTACCAACCACATGGTTCCGGGTTCAGTCCCACTGCGTGGCATCTTGGGCAAGTGTCTTCTACTATAGCCTCGGGCCGACCAAAGCCTTGTGAGTGGATTTGGTAGACGGAAACTGAAAGAAGCCCGTTGTATATATGTATATATATGTGTGTGTGTGTGTGTGTGTTTATGTGTCTGTGTTTGTCCCCCCAACATCGCTTGACAACCAATGCTGGTATGTTTATGTCTCCGTCACTTAGTGGTTTGGCAAAAAGAGACCGATAGAATAAGTACTAGGCTTACAAAGAATAAGTCCTGGGGTCGATTTGCTCGACTAAAGGTGGTGCTCCAGCATGGCCGCAGTCAAATGACTGAAACAAGTAAAAGAGTAATGGAAGATTTCTGTGGAGGCACATAACTTAAGATTGTAAGACTGTGGTTTCAATGTGTTGAACAAAACACCTCACCTCACATTGGCTCCAGCTCACTCAGCTGGTAGGAAATCAGTAACCCCTGCAATAGACCAGCTTCCTATCCAGGGAGGAATATATACGCCAGAGAAACCAGGAAACTGGCCCCATATTTCCTATGGAGTAATGTGGACCAACTTTTGTAGGTTAACCCATTTGATACCTAACCACCCAAGACCACCCTCTGTTCTACGATACAAACTTCCGGTTCTGTGGTGATCTAAATTAAAACCTTTAATTAAAGCTTCATGCTCATTTATGTTCCAAACACCAGCTTAATAATGACAAAGCTATTTTAATTTTCTTTTCATTACTTTCGAAATGAATTGAAAAGCAATGTGTATAGTGAGAAGTTTGGCTCCCAACCAAATGGTTCTGGGGCCAGTTCCATTGTGTGGCACCTTGGGTAAGCAAGTGTTTTCTACTATAACCTCAAACCAACCAAAGCTTTGTGACTGATTTGGTAGTTGGAAACTGAAAGAAACCCACTGTGTGTGTGTGTGTGTGTGTGTGTGTGTGTGTGTGTATGTATATATATATATATATATATATATATATACGGGGTACATTAGGTATTTGAGGACATACCACTTTTGAGTCATTGCTGCATCTTTTGCTAATTCTGTATAATCTTTGTTTCAGAAAATAATAATGGCAGACCCTCAGTTTACTCAAGAAATGAAGAGGCATGCTGTCATTGTGGTTATAGAGGCTGAGCGTAGTGATTTAGAAATATCTCGATCTTAAAAAGTTGCCAGATCTTTCATCTACAATGTTTATAAGGAGCTAGAGACTGACAATGGAAACATATCACCAGTATCGAAGCATAGAAAGCATTCTAAATGCTCTGAAATCATCAGAACACCTGAATTTATCCGGCGAGTTCAACATACCCTTGATTAAAATCCCAGATTACAATCCCATGAGCTCAATAGCAAAAGATCTCCATGTGCCAGAAGGAACAGTCAGAAATGTTGTCCATGAAGACATCATATATAAGTCTTATATGAGGAAAGGTCAAATTGTCAGAAAAAGCAAAAGAAAACCACTACACCAGATCTAAAAGGCTCTTTAACAAACTGAAAAATCCAGCAGAAGATTTGATTTGGTTTTTCTCAAATGAGAAAAACTTCAACCAAGATCAAAAAGTTAACAGAAGAAATGACATCTCTATAACTTAGCAGTTCGGCAAGAGAGACCAATAGAATAAGTACCAAGCTTGAAAAAAATAAATAAGTCCTGGGGGTTGATTTGTTCGACTAAAGCCCTTCAAGGCAGTGCCCCAGCATGGCCGCAGTCAAATGACTGAAGCAAGTAAAAGATATAAGATATTTTAAGAGAACTATCATAGCAAATAGGTTAAGGTTGTTGTTGTTGCTGTTGTTGTAGAGTTTCCCACTCCCTTTGGTCAGCCCTGGTTAAGAGAACCTAGGATCAAGGGCAATTCAACCATTTTGCTTTTCTGAAGTGATACATAGCCTGGACTAC